>NC_091074.1:85981590-86284621 GCF_032405125.1 Capricornis sumatraensis
CATTTGACATCATCTCTGGACGCTTACTCAGAAGAAAAGACCATTTTATGCCCCCTGAGTTACTGCAGTCCCAATTCGATACTCTGGAGACCCCATCAGCTCCAGAAAACTTTATCCAAATCAATGTGGACAAAAATCTTTCAGAGATAATTGCTACAATTATGGAAACTCTAAAATGAAATGAGAATCGTTTATATAAGTGGTCCAGACCCATCAGGCGTTAACTCTGTCTCCCATCCCAAACCATGTTCTCTCCAGATTCTTCTTAAGGTGAATAAACCACAATGTGTTGAGATATTATTCAGGTGGATTTTGGGGAATCTGGGAGACTTTTATCATCCTGCTGTGGCACATTCAGAGAAATGGAGTGGAAACTTTGAAATGAAGCTTCACTTAAGTTTAAATTCATGTGACCCAATCAAATGATCAGAGAGGAACTCCTATAGTCAAAGCTGTAAACCCTGACCTTATTTAGAATATTCTTGATCATGCTTGTACTTGGACAAATAAATGAAACTTGGCTATCCTTGGCACCCTCTGGAGACTGGTCTCAGTTGAGAAGCATACAGAATTGAACACTCACCAGCAGTTCCGTTACACCACACACCTCTTCATCCTCTCTTTGGGCCATTTCAAAGTAAATAAAAAACACATACAGTTCATGGATTTTTTTAAAAAAACTGCAAAGGTGGAATTTGAATGAATGAAGTACAGGACTGTCTGCCCCCAGTCCCCACTCCACTTTACGAAGACTCTTGTGAGACCAGGCTTGTGTTAACCTGCCCACCTTCCTGCTATAAAAGCTGTCAGTGGTGGACACTAGGCAGGTGAGGGAGGAACACCAGAGCCGCTGTGGCCAAAACCTGACAGGAAAATGTGCCAGCAGGTGGCGTTATGCCAGTGGCAGCCGGGTCAGGCGAGGCGATGGGGGGCTTAGAGGTGCTCATGTGTCGCTGGCATGCAGCTTACCAGGCGCCAGTGGGGAAAGGTGCAATGTGGCCAGCGTGGGCTGGGTTTGAGCACTTCCGTGACAGGGCTCCAGGAAGAAGCATCCTTATCCCTCTATCTAATCAGGGCCACAAGACCCAGCTGCTTTACAGGCCTTGGTTGGTTCTGGCCAGAAAGTGAGTTTTGGAACCAATTCCCTGTTGTCTTTCACAAGAATATGCATTTTGTTTTGTCTCAGGAACCACAAACGAAATATATGCATGGGGTGCCAGTGGAATGAAAGGGCCCTTTTTGGACGAGTCTTGCCTAAGAAAATGTAGAGCCATGGATTTTCCTGACGGACTATTTGGGGCACCTCTTGCCTGGCTTCAGTTTACATCAGCATTCATACTCAGGGTCTAGGCCCTTAAACTGTCCAGCCAATATACTCAGGCTGGACGAGAGTCACCCCCAGCTATAGAGAAAGGACTCAATCATTTCCGTGTACTCAGTGAGTACTCTGAGGAGCACTCTGGAGGGCTTGAGCACCTGTAACACAAAGCCCTGGCTCTCGGGGAGCCCAAGTTGGGGTGGAAAGATAGGGCATCTCATATTCTCTAGTACCAGCTAGAGTTCTCAGGGAAGGCAGTTCTTCACAAGAAATAATTGATTTTCAAATATCCTCCTGGATCTTCTTGCGTGCATGCTAAGTCACTTCAGTCGTGTCCAACTCTGTAACCCTCCAGGCTCCTCTGTCCATGGGATTCTCCAGGCAAGAATACTGGAGTGCGTTGCCATGCCCTCCTCCAGGAAATCCTCTCAACCCAGGGATCAAACCCATGTCACTTTCGTCTCCTGCATTGGCAGGCAGATTCTTTACTGCTAGCACCACCTGGGGAGGCCAAACCTTCACATAGGATCAAATGAAAAAGGCTAAGGCTGTTTAAAGAAGCACTGAAGCTAACTCTGTTTTATACATAAGTAAAAGCGGTTTTGTTCTTTGCGGTTTTAATACACACTGAAATTTCCAAGAATGCAATAAAGGGACATTTGTATCCTATTTTATTTTTAACCTTACTAAGAATGATTTATCTTTTCAGAAAATCAGAGTGAATTTCTGTCAGACACAACAAGCTATATCCAGCTGCGTTTGTAATTGTTCATTCTCAGTGATCTGATGGGCAAAGCATCGAACTAACTCAATGGTGTTCATCTAGAGTAGCCATGTCCAAGCATCATATTACTGAACCCCACCAGTTTATTACATATTACTTTCCTTTTTTTCCCTCCTTTTCAGAGGAGTCAATTTCACTTCAAGATGGTAAAGGGGGCATTAGAAAATAGTTTTGTTTTTCTAAAAAAGGAGTCTGGTAGGACTGAGAATCAGGGCTCCAGTCTTGCCAAGAATGGTCGCAAGGAGGCTGTGGTGTGAACCAGTACTGCCCTCTGGTGGCCCTCAGGGACACAGCAAGCTCAAACAACTCGCCCACCCAAGCTGCTCCCCACCTGGCCCTGCCCACACCCCTGCCCAGCCGCTAAGACCCGGGAAGAAGGGACAGGCAAAAAACGTTTGCAGTGGTGCAAAAACAGATGTTAACCAAATATTTCCTCAATCCTGCAATGCCACTTACCATCTCCTCTGGTAGGACTCTCTCTCCACTCCCCACCACTGGAGTCAGCTCAGGCTAAACATTTTTCTCTTCTATAAAATGGGGTGGCTGCCTGCCTCATAAGCTTGTGGAACTGATACATAGCACATGCAAAGTGCTGAGATAAAAACTCAACACGCTAACGGCTCAACAAATGTTAGCTCTTATAATCTTGTCATCCACAGGTATCTGAGGTCAGAGGTTGAAAACCCATTCCTCTGCTTTCTTGAATGCGTGGCAACTTATGAACCCTGCTGAGTCTTAAGTCTTTGCGCTCTGATAGTCTTCCTTCTTAATTCCTGCCAGAGCCTCCTTCCACCTTCCCAGGCCTTGGTGAGGTCAAATCAGGCAACATCTGGGATGATATCCTTGAAGTCCTGGATAACAGGGTGACCTGCAGTACAGCAAGCAGGCTCAGGAACTGGGATGCTGAAAAGGCTGGGTTCTGGTTCTGGTTTCTGCCACAGACTCCCTGGGTCACCTACAGGGTGTCACCAGGTGTCTTCAGAGGTTCAGTGCTCACATTCTGCGCTTCACTAGAGATTACCTGATGAGCAAAATTTTCAGTGGATGGGAGTGCAAGAAGCAAGAAATTAAAACAGCCTGACTTCAAAGATACCATCGACCAGGGACTCTAATTTTCTGAAACTAATAGGTAAGTTTATTCTCCCTTTGTGCATGAGTACATGCTAAGTCACTTAGTCATGCACGACTCATTGTGACCCTACAGACTGTGGCCCACCAGCCTCCTCTGTCCATGGGATTCTCCAGGCAAGAATACTGAAGTGGGTTGCCATGCCCTTTCCCCGATTCAGGGATAGAACCCAGGTCTCTTATGTCTCCTGCACTGGCAGGTGGATTCTTCACCACTAGTGCCACTTGGGAAGCCCTCGTTCTTTCATTGAAAAGCAAATCTGTATATTTAAAATTACTGAGATTGGAATGTTGACTGTTATGGGCATTATGAATGCCTAACAATTACCAAGGAATTATAATTTGATTAGACATCCAGCCCACAGGCTGCATTGGGCATCAACATAGGGGATTGTTTCAACTCCTATAGAATCTCGTGTGAAATGTAGCCTGTTGCTGATTTCCTTTTGGATAATCTAATTCCTCCAGTGTTTTCCTCTCATGCAATGTATCTTACCTGCTGTAGAAATTAAATTTCACTTTGGAATGAAGGTTGAGAAGTCAGGGGCCATCACTCAGGAGGACCCCAGACCTAATAATGAGTAACACATACCTTAACCAAGGATCCAATCAGCTGGTGCTAGGGGAAAGGTCCCAAAATCATGACAGTCCCCACCAGGACTTGCATACTTGAATGCCTAGTTCAGTTCAGTCGCTCAGTTGTGTCCGACTCTGACCCCATGAATCGCAGCACGGCAGGCTTCCCTGTCCATCACCATCTCCTGGAGTTCATTCAGACTCACGTCCATCGAGTCCGTGATGCCATCCAGCCATCTCATCCTGGGTCGTTCCCTTCTCCTGCCCCCAATCTCTCCCAGCATCAGAGGACCTAACAAAAACAGTTACAGTAGGATGTGGGAGACAGTGAGGAGTGGATAACTGTGACAAAATGGAAAATGCATGCTTTATCTAAAATGGGCAGCCACAACTCATTGCTAGGTGATGAGGAACACACCTGCATTAAACAAGCTGGGTTTTTTGCTCACTGCATAAAGAAGAACACACACTTTCAGAACCACGAGGGCATATCTCTGTAAGCTATTACAAGGACTTACGATTTGGGCAAGTTAGGTGACTGGGGGGAAGGTTCAAGGAAACAGGGCTCTCTCTAAATGGATACCGTGAGCAAGTGTGGGTTGCCGGGAGCCAGCATGAGGAATTCCACCCATGACAAGGTCATGCGGCAAGAGCTCTGATGGCAAGGCTAATCAGACCTCAGGTTTTCCTCCTGGCATTTCCTGAGCATCCACCAGCCGCCCCCCCCCCCACCCCCCGCCCCCAATAATAAGAATCTGCCAGCTTTTGTGCTCTGCTTCTCCACTTTTCTGATATTCTCTGGAAAAAAGTCAATTCAGGGCTTTAGTCTTCTGCATTTGAAAGGGATGTTTCAGTTAAACCCCTCTGATAGCTCTCTAGCCTGCCTAACAGGTTCCCCAGACCTCTTCCAGCTTGTGAATTGCTTACAGCCCCCCAACCGCGGGAGGCACAAAGCTTAAAAGCATCTTAAAGATACAGAGCCTTTTCTAAAGAGTTAAAAATTATATTGATAGAGGGTTTTCAGTGTTGACTCAAGGATTGCTGCCAGACCTCCATATTCTTTATCTTTTAGGCACCTGGAAGGATGTTAATGTAAGCAGGATGTAGAAAAAGATACATAGTAGTTTTGATGTTAGCAACACTAGACTTTTGAGTTAATTGCTTCTCTTTTGCTGTAAATCACTGCACTCCCTCTACTTGTTATAAGTTGCTGTATCCTTGCTGTGTAAGAATGTAACTTTATTTAGTGCTTTCTGAGAGTGGCACCAGACCTTGGGAAGATCAACACAAATAAGTCTTCTGGTTGACAAACCCTTATCAGAAAAAAGGCTGTAAAATATTAATTGGCCCTTTTGGCTGGAAGATGATGTAAATTACTTAAGACTTGTGTATACAATTAGGTATGCAGAGAGAAAAGCCTGGTTTTGATAAGAGTCTGGACTGCTAACGCTGCATAACTTTGTGTTACCCATTGATCTCCATGTTTTATCAAAAGTATAAAAGGCCTTCTGAACAATGGAGGACGGAGCCAGTCGCTGGACTGGTTTCCCCCGTGTGTGTCTCTCTCTCTCTCTGTCTCTCTCTCCTTTTCTCCCCTTTTCTCACTCTGCTCTTTACTCTAATTTCAGGCTGAATTTCCACCTGGGGCGCCGAGGCTCACCAAGTCTACTTACTTGCCCTGGCTGTTAAGACCCGCGCGAAAGGGAGCCTAAGGCGAGGCACCCTTAGATATTCAAGCGAGCGCCAGTGGCCCAACGTAGATGGTGCAAATTCCTTGTCTGGAATTTTATTGGTCTTCTGCGTAATCCAAGCTATTCAGCCCTCTTTCTCCACTTAATTCTCCTACTACACTATTTCTTCCTAATCTAATCTTATATTTCTTATATCAATCAATAAATAGGTTTTTCTCATGCCAACGCCGTCCACCCTTCAAATTCCCTGGATCCACCGGGGCTGGACCCCGGCAAGTGGCGCGCGGGAACAGGCTATTCAAAGGTAGGTTCCTCGGAGCAAAAGCTCCCCCGGAGCACTCTCTGTTGCTCCCCCTCTGTTGCTCCCTCCGGAGCACTCTCTGTTGCTCCCTCTGGAGTGACTTAATCACTCCCCCGGAGTACTTTTGGGTACTCCCCCAGTGTTGAGTGTTCGGGACGGCTAGGACCCCACTCAGGGTGCTGTGGACCCCCCTGTAGGATAGACAGGGTGAGGAGGAGTGGGAAGTGTTGAAGGGTTTAAGAGAAACCTGGTGCTCTCGAGGTTGAAAGAAACCTGCTATTTAGGGTTAAAAAGAACCCCCCCCCGCCCTTGGCTAAGGTAAAACCTTTTTGTCAAGGCAGACTTTTCTATAACTCTTAATTTTCTGACACGGGTAACAATGACTCAAAACAACAACACCTCTTTATACAAGTAATTTTGTAACTGTTAAACAAAAGAGAAATTAAAGGTAAAAAGGCTAATGTTACAAGAGCAATGTTCTTGGTTTTCATAAGATGGTACTGTTAATTTAGATATTTGTGTGAAGCTAGGAAAACGGCTAAAAACTTATACTTTGCATGAGCCAGAAAAAGTTCCTGTAGATGCTTTTGCTCTGTAAAATATGATTACAAATGTTCTGGACCCCCGCATGAGGATGTTAGTTAGATAGCCTATTGGAGAGGCTATAGCAGTCAATGGTAGTGGGTCTCCACCTTCTACGCAGATCATATTTTCTGCCATTGGCAAAGAAAAGGAGGGAGACTGTACTCTTCCTCCCGAGGAAGGAGAGTGCTTACAGGACGCAGCGGCCGAGCGCCCTGGAGAGCCCCCTCCCCCCTCTACACAAACCAAACCTTAAAAAAAAAAAAAAAAATCTATCTTATTTAAAGCGACCACTACAACCTCTGCTTGCACCTCCCCAGGGCTTAAGAACTCCCCACTTTACATCCAAAGCCTCCCAGAACATTGCTTAAGGTTGAAAAGGATAGGGGAAATATTTTTGAGCAAAAGAGCTCTTAAAACAGAGCCTGCTCCTTGCAGAAAATCCCCTCAGGAGGGGCCTCACCCAAGGGAAAAAAAAAAAAAGACAAAAGAAAGAGAAAGGAAAACAAAAAAGAGAAAAGAAAAGAAAAATAATCGTAATAAGAAGGATTTTACAAATACAAAATGTTTCTCTTGTGCCCAAATGGGACATTTTTGCCGGCAAGGTCCTGCTATACAGAGACAAAAATCCGCGCCAATTAACCCCAGGACTTAGGAGCAGCAGCAACAGCAGCTCAGGACTAGACCTCAGCTCCGCTACAGCAACAATATTAACCCCGGTTGCTCAGATTCCAACGGGAGTGGCTAGCCCCCTGCCTTAGGACATTATAAGACTTGTGCTAGGGAATAGCTCGCTTTCTTTTCAAAAAATTTCGGTGGTGCCTGGTGTAGTAAATTCTGATTATACTGAAAAATTGAAGTTTTGATCTCGCCACCTGCTAAAACTGTGCAATTAATAAAAATAAAAAAATAGCACAGCTTTTGCTTTTACCTTATTACCAGACAGAAAAACCAGACAAAAAAAGCCCCAGAGGAACTAGATCTAGCTTTTTGGGTACAGAATATTGCAGCTTCTAGGCCTTTAAAAGATTTTTTAATTCAAGGATATAAAATGTCATGGCTGTTAGACAATAGACAAGATGTTTCTTATATTGCTGAGAGACTAGCCCAGCTCCTGGCCAACACATACTACTGAAAAGGAGTTGGTGGGATTAGAGAAAGTGGTATGCAGGATGGGAATGCTGTAGAGGAAGAGGTGAGAGAGAGTTTAAAACCTTGGTGAGTAGTGAGCTCCCCGTTGCTGGAAGTATTCAAGCAAAGATTAAATGGTTACTTGTCATCTAAAAGGCTATAGACCAGATTTGGGTTATAGAAAGATCATTGGAAAAGCTTATAAAGATATTGTGTAACAGCTCTTTACTAGCTTCTTATATTTAGGTCTGCCAAAAGTTTTAAAAAACTAATAATGTCCCTTTAAAGCCGCAGAGAGATTGTTTACTAACTTTAAATGATTTCCAAAAATTATTAGGGGATATTAATTAGATATGCCCACATTTAAAACTGACTACTGCAGATTTAAAGCCTTTTGTTTGATTGCTTAAAAAACAATCCTAATCCCCGTTCTAGAAAAAGGTTAATTAGTAAGACAGAGTTGGCTTTTGTTAAAGTGAATTAGGCTTTAAATGATGAGTTAATTAAGATTAATATTACCAAAAGAGATTAAATTATTCTTGCCACAAAATGTATACCTACAGGATGCTTGTGACAAGAAGGCCCATTGGTTCCATCTACCAATGACCCCAAGAAAAATAGTTTTATCTTATCCCAACTTGGTGGCACAATTAATTTTAAAAAAAAAGAAAAGGAAGTATGGAACTTTTTGGAAAAAAAATAGTAAATATGATAATTCCATTCAATAAGGATCAACTGCAAGTCTTTTACAGAATAGTGATGATTTGGCAAGTTGCCCTGATAGATTTCAGGAGTCAAATTTTGTTTCATTTGCCCTCAAGCCCCCACAGTAGTTAAAACTACAAAAATGTAGACTGGCGATTTGAGGATACCTGCGAAACTTTCCTAACTCTATGTAGTTCCTTCGCTCCCCTTTACCCTATGGGGGAGGGACATGCTGTTTCAAATAGGAGTTGCTTGGAAAAGGGATTTCTCAATTTCTTAGTTCTCAATAGGCGGTACAATTAACAATACTTCATATATTGATATAAATACATATTATATTTGCCTAATTACAGTTTGCCTGATTGAGTATGGGTATAAATAAAATATAATAAAGGTATACCTACTAGTGTTTTAAATTACTAAGGTTTTAAAGGATTGCAAACAATGTTACAGTAACATCCAAAAGCGACAAGGTATGAATGTCTAAACTGGAAGAAAATTAAAATCCTCATGTTAATTCTTAAATGTAGTATTTCTAACTTGTGACAAGACAGATTAGTAGGCAGCCATTTTTGTGTCTCAAAATAACTGGGGGCATAGTTAAAATTTTATACATCAAATGATTGTTAAGGAATGTTGCAGGCAAGATGTGGTTATTTTTAGTTTATTTGAAATGTCTTAAGGTGAGGGAAGGAGGGAGAGAAATATTTAAATTCGGAAAACCCTAAACCTTTCGATAAGAAATTGTAATTTTCACCTTTATATCTTTAAGGATATAAAAGGTTGATTAATTGGTGTAGTTAAATTGAGCCATAACCATTGGTGATTGATCATGGGGACCGGTAATTAAACTTGCATAAATAATAAGATCCTGAAGATTTTAATTGCATCAATTTCTGTATTTTATGTGCATTTAAAAACTGCAGTAAGTTAAATGGGTTAATCTTGTCTAATATAAGTAAATGAGTCTGTAGACTGTGATCTCCCCAAACTAAAAAATACAGTACTTGAAATTGTGTTCTTTATGGTTGTAGTGTTGGTAGAGCACTGATGTGCAGAAAATGGAATTACACAGTGCAAAAAAAAGAAAGGGGGGGGAGTATACCTAATTCTATTTATAGATCTATACTTAATTCATATAAATTAAGATGAATACTATATATCATATTGAATATATACTGTATAATTATATATGTGTATATTGCAGTAATATAGTATGTATGTGGCTGATATTAATTGGTAAAGATCGGCATGCTGTGATAACATATGTTATATATACTGTATAATTATACTGTGTATGTGACGAGTGTTATTACAATGCATTGGTTTGTGTTGGCTGGTATTGATTGTGTGCATGTTGTATTGCTGCAATATATATATTAACTGATATATTAATTATAAAGATTAATTCAAGTATACTGATTTATTAAATTGTTTAGTAAAGAGTCATAAAAAATTGTAATTCCATATAACAGAAAACAACTTGATGCTTTTCAAATGTTTGATGATGATTGGCAGATTGCTATAGGAAATTATTGTGGTCAAATATTGCATCATTTACCCTCATGTGCTTTGTTAATTCAAATATTAAGAAAGGAGAATTTAAGTATAGTTTTCCCTCATCAGATTTTACAACATGTTCTCGTAATGTTAAATGCTGATTCGTCTGGAACAGTAAAATGTAAAACCGTTGATAAAGTGAAAAGATCTCCTCCAGATAACAAAAAGATCCCGACCCAAAATTAACTGCCGGTCGAGGAAGTGTTAGTATTTTTTCCACAGGACCCAGATTCGTCAAATTTGGATCCCGGACAGCCTGACTCGCCATGTCGCAGTCCCCCAGACAGCTGATTCACCACAAAAAAGAAAAAGGAAACTCTGCCGCCGCTCGTGCGGCGCCGCGCAAAACAGCCGCTCTAAACAGCCGCTCGCTGGGAGCCGCGGGCGGGGCCAGCCTGACTGACAGCCAGAACCCAGTGCGCCGCACTCGCAGCTCCGTAGCAGCGCCAGCATCCATCTGCAAAACTATGGACAGAGGGTTGATGGGGAAAGGAGATATATGGGAACTGTATACTATTTGCTCAAGTTTTTGTGTCGCTGGGCCGCCGCGGTTTCAGCAGAGGGCGGGGCGAGGGCCGCCACTTGCACGGGCATGAGAGGCAAGATAAACTTTGAGATCCCGGCGGGACTGACAGCTGCTGCGGCACAAACTCCAACCAGAAAATGACTCTATTTACTCTATTTTGGCTTGGCTATCCTCTCCTTATGTTTTTCTATCACCAAGGATTCCGGAAAACTCAATGTACAAATGGACCTAATGTAGTGTCTTGTGAACCATGTATGCTTTCATCCTGTTTAACTCCTCAAAATAATGTTTGCTCTTCTGTTGTTTTAAAAACATCCACTGTGTAACTGTAACAACTGATGCCTGTAACTGTAACAACTTATTGATATAATTATGGTCTTGTTGTGTTACAACTGTTACCATTATTGATATTGTTACTATGGCAGCAATCATTGACTCAACAAGTGTAAATGCCCAATATGTTAAAAAATCAAGTTTTAGGTGTTTGGAACAGCTCAGATATTAGCTTAGACTTAGGGAAACTTCATAATCAGATTCAGATCTTGGAACACTCCCGATTATATTTTTCCGGCCCAGGAGAAGCCTATGACTTTTTCCACACCTCTAACTTCATTTCTGGAGTAACTACTCTGTCTACTGTTTTCAGTTTGCTCTAAATCTTGCTCCTCTGTAATCATTCTTCCCTGTATTGTCAAGATTCTTCGGCAGAGCATTCGGAATCTCGCGACCGAACTGCACCTGATTTTAAAAATAAATAATTAATTAATTAATTAAAATTAAAAAGGGTGAGATGCCGGGAGCCAGCGTGAGGAATTCCACCCATGACAAGGTCATGCGGCAAGAGCTCTGATGGCAAGGCTAATCAGACCTCAGGTTTTCCTCCTGGCATTTCCTGAGCATCCACCAGCCGCCCCCCCACACACAATAATAAGAATCTGCCAGCATTTGTGCTCTGCTTCTCCACTTTTCTGATATTCTCTGGAAAAAAGTCAATTCAGGGCTTTAGTCTTCTGCATTTGAAAGGGATGTTTCAGTTAAACCCCTCTGATAGCTCTCTAGCCTGCCTAACAGGTTTCCCAGACCTCTTCCAGCTTGTGAATTGCTTACAGCCCCCCAACCGCGGGAGGCACAAAGCTTAAAAGCATCTTAAAGATACAAAGCCTTTTCTAAAGAGTTAAAAATTATATTGGTAGAGGGTTTTCACTGTTGACTCAAGGATTGCTGCCAGACCTCCATATTCTTTATCTTTTAGGCACCTGGAAGGATGTTACTCAATGTAAGCAGGATGTAGAAAAAGATACATAGTAGTTTTGATGTTAGCAACACTAGACTTTTGAGTTAATTGCTTCTCTTTTGCTGTAAATCACTGTACTCCCTCTACTTGTTACAAGTTGCTGTATCCTTGCTGTGTAAGAATGTAACTTTATTTAGTGCTTTCTGAGAGTGGCACCAGACCTTGGGAAGATCAACACAAATAAGTCTTCTGGTTGACAAACCCTTATCAGAAAAAAGGCTGTAAAATGTTAATTGGCCCTTTTGGCTGGAAGATGATGTAAATTACTTAAGACTTGTGTATACAATTAGGTATGCAGAGAGAAAAGCCTGGTTTTGGTAAGAGTCTGGACTGCTAACGCTGCATAACTTTGTGTTACCCATTGATCTCCATGTTTTATCAAAAGTATAAAAGGTCTTCTGAACAATGGAGGACGGAGCCAGTCGCTGGACTGGTTTCCCCCGTCTCTCTCTTTCTCTCTCTGTCTCTCTCTCCTTTTCTCACTCTGCTCTTTACTCTAATTTCAGGCTGAATTTCCACCTGGGGCGCGGAGGCTCACCAAGTCTACTTACTTGCCCTGGCTGTTAAGACCCGCGCGAAAGGGTGCCTAAGGCGAGGCACCCTTAGATATTCAAGCGAGCGCCAGTGGCCCAACATAGATGGTGCAAATTCCTTGTCTGGAATTTTATTGGTCTTCTGCGTAATCCAAGCTATTCAGCCCTCTTTCTCCACTTAATTCTCCTACTACACTATTTCTTCCTAATCTTATATTTCTTATATCAATCAATCAATAGGTTTTTCTCATGCCAACGCTGTCGAATTCCCTGGATCCACCCAGGCTGGACCCCGGGAGTGGGCTGATTGGCTATCTCAGTAAGTTGACTGGCTATCTCGAAAAGGTGAGAGGCATGACATGAGGCTAAAACTATTATTATGTGGCATGTGGGATCTTAGTTCCAAGCAGGGATAGAATCAGAGCCTCTTGCACTGAAAGTGCAGTCTTAACCACTGGACCACCAGGGAAGTCCCTAAAGCTGTTCTTAAAGAAGTACATTAGCCAGGACAGGGAGATAGATATTTTTCCCTGACCAGGGACTGAACTCGAACCCTTGGCAGTAAAAGCACAGAGTTCTAACCACTGAATTGCCAGGGAATTTGATATGTGGTCATTTTCATGTTTTCCTCTGGGTTCAGAAACGATTACAGAATTGTCTTGTTCAGGAACAATTACAGAATTTCTTGATCATGGTCATAGAGCCGTATTGTAGGTGTTCTGTGAAACTGTCTACTTTCAGCAGGACAGAAAAGCCTCCCCTTTAGTACTGACTAGGCCAGATCTTGGATGATAGGCACGGCTTTTCCTTCATCAGAGATTCTTGCCTTCAAGGTTTTTTAGGCCTAGATTTGAAATAGTTGAGAGAACATATTATTCACCTTTACAGCAATAAGCAAAACACTCAGAGGGTATAACTTGAACTTCCCTTCTCAAAAAAACGAGAATTTGGTAGGTTTTCAACCTTAATAAAGGCCACAGTGTGATAGTTGATTATACCCTGAGGACAGAGGGTTGAATGACAGGAAAATAGAGGATTAATCTCTCAGGACATATATCTTCCCCTTTTGTAACTAGGGCTCTAGAAGTGAGGGTAAGGGGAAAAATCTTGAGTTCTCCCATCCCACCTAGCAAGCACGTTGTCCAAGGCCTCTGTAAAAATGTTTGTCCCTTATTCAGCATGTATCAGTATTTCATTCCCTTTTATTGATAAATATTGGCAGTACTCACTGTACAGATCTACCACAGTTTATTTATCCATTCGTTCACAGATAATTTAGATTAAATGCTAACTCCATGGCTTAACCTTTTAAGAAACTGCTGAACTCTTTTCCAAGTAGGAGCTGCACCATTTTACATTCCCACCAGCAATCTAGTCAACAATTGTTATTCTTTGTGATTACAGCCATCCTAATGGAATATGAAGTGGCATCTCATTAAGGTTTTCATTTGCATTTTCCTCTTCTTTTCATTGGGCTTCCCTGGTGGCTCAATGGTAAAGAATCCACCTGCCAATTAGAAGATGCAGGTTTGATCCCTAAGTTGGGAAGATCCCTGGAAAAGGAAATGGCAACCTACTCCAATATTTTTGCCTGGAAAATCCCATCAACAGAGGAACCTGGCGGGCTTCAGTCCATGGGAGGGCAGAGTCAGACATAACTTAGCAACTGAACAACAATCTTTTCCTGTGCTTATTGCCCATTTGCTTATCGTCTTTGGAGAAACATATATTTTAATCCTTTGTCCACATTTAATTGTCTTTTTATTGTTGAGTTATAAGAGTTCTTTCTATAACTTGGAGACTTACCAGATATACAATTTGCAAATATTTCCACCCATTCTGTGGGTTGTCTTTTTCACTTGATCAGCTTTTAAGCACAAAAATTTTTAAGTTTGATTAAGTCCAACTTATTTTCCATTGGTTGCTTGTACAAGGTCACAAAGATTCACACTATGGTTTCTTCTAGGTTCTAAGAGTTTTAGTTTTAGCTTACTTTTATGTCTAAGATCCATTCAGAGTTCTTCAATCAGAATATGCAGTGTAATAATATCCCAGGTGATTTGTATGCACAATGAAGTTGAGAAGCACTGCTTTAAATTACTAATAAATTCCTATTTATACCTTTAAACCAGTGGTTGTAACCCTGGGCTGAGTCACTTCAGCTTTTAAAAATTAAGTCTGAGTGGGTTCAAGATGGCAGAGTAGAAGGACGTGCACTCATCTCCTCCTGCTAGAACACCAAAATTGCAACTAGGTGTTCAACAACCATCAGCAGGAGGACACTGGAACCAACACCCCAAAAAACAGCCCAAAGACAAAGACAAAGTCGCGAAGAGATGGTAGGAGAGAAGCAATCATAATAAAACCAAATCCCATACCCATCGGGTGGGCAACCCACCAACTGGAGAACAATGATACCAAAGAAGCTCTTCCACTGTTATGAAGGTTCCAAGCCCCATGTCAGGCTTCTCGGCCTGGGGATCCAACAAAGGGACTGGGACTCCCCAGGAAATCTGACTTTAAAGGCCAGTGGGATCTGATTACAGGATTTCCACAGGACTGGGGGAAACAGACTCCATTCTTGGAGGTGTACACAAACAAAATCTTCTCTGCACCAAGACCCAGGGGAAAGGAGCAGTGACCCACAGGAGACTGAACCAGACCTACTTGTGACTGTTGAAGGGTCTCTTGTGGAGTCATGGGTCAGCAGTGGCTCGTAGTGGGGACGGGCACACTGGGAGCATCAGTCCTGGACCACTAAACCCCTACCGTAGACACCATAGATCCCAGGGCTTGGTCACCTCAGGCTAAACAACTAACATGGAAAGAGCACAACCCTACCCACCATAGATAAAGCTTTACTGAGCATGGCTCTACACACCTGAGCAAGACCCAGTTATTCCCACCACCAGTCCCCACCATCAAGAAGCTTACACAAGCCTCTTAGCCTCCTCCATTAAAGGGCAGACAAAAGAAGCAAGAAGAACCACAATCCCACAGCAGCTAGAACAAAAACCACATTACAGAAAGTCAATTAGGATGAAACAGCAGAAAATTATGTCTCAAATGAAGGAACAAGATAAAGCCCCAGAAAAACTATATGAAGTGGAGATAGACAACCTTCCAGGAAAAGAATTCAGAATAATGATAGTGAAGATGATCCAGGATATCAGGAAAACAATGACAAAGATTCAAGAAACGTTCGCCAAAGACATACAAGAACTAAAGGACAAACAGATGAATAATACACTAGAAGGAATCAACAGCAGAATAACTGAAATAGAAGCATGGGTAAATGACCTGGAGGACAGAACGGTGGAAATCATGGCTGCAAAACAAAGAAATGAAGACAGCCTAAGAGACCTCTGGGGCAACATTAAACACACCAACATTTGCATTACAGGGGTCCAATAAGGAGAAGAGAGAAAGGACCTAAGAAAATATTTGAAGAGAATAGCTGAAAACTCCCCTAACATGGGAAAGGAAATAGTCAACCAAGTCCAGGAAACACACAGTCTCCCAGGCAGGATAAACCCAAAGAGGAACACACCAAGACACATACTAATCAAACTGACAAAAACTAAAGACAAAGATAAAATATTAAAAACAACAGGGGAAAAATGACAAAATACAAGGCAACTCCCATAAAGTTATCAGCTGATTTCTCAATAGAAACTCTACAAGCGAGAAGGGAATGGCATGATATATTTAAAGTGACGAAAGGGAAGAACCTACAACCAAGAATGCTCTACCCATCAATACTCTAGTTCAGATTTGACAGAGAACTCAAAAGCATTACAGACAAGCAAAAGGTAACACAATTCAGTACCACCAAACCAGCTTTACAACAAATGCTAGAGGAACTTCTTTAAGCAAGAAACACAAGAGAAGGAAAAGACCTACACAAAATAAACCCAAAACGATTAAGAAAATGGTAATAGGACCATACATATTGATAAGGTAATTACCTTAAGTGTAAATGGATTAAATGCAAGAACCAAGATAGACTGGCTGGGTGGATGAGAACATGTGCATGTGTGCACTTCCACTTACATCACTCTACTTAACCACTCAAACTGTATGTAATTATTTTATATTGTTAGGTTAATCATGTTTCCATTATGGGTTGCAATAGTAATGATCTTTTTTGTCTAGCTATTGACTGTAAACACTGATAAACGTCTTCTACTATTGTCATTTTTGCTTAATACAAATATTATATCATGATTGAACTGAAGTCGCTCAGCCGTGTCCGACTCTTTGCGACCCCATGGACTGTACCTACAAGGCTCCTCTGTCCATGGAATTTTCCAGGCAAGAGTACTGGAGTGGGTTGCCATTTCCCTCACCAGGGGATCTTCCCAAGCCAGGGATTGAACCCGGGTCACCCGCATTGCAGGCAGACGCTTTACCATCTGAGCCACCAGGGAAGCCCATATCATGATTAGTCAACAGAAAATAACAGAATTGTCACCAAGGTCAGTTCACTTCAGTTGCTCAGTCATGTCAAGCATGACTCTTCGTGACCCCATGGACCAGAGCACACCAGGCCTCCCTGTCCATCACCAACTCCCGGAGCTTACTCAAACTCATCTCCATTGAGTCGGTGATGCCATCCAACCATCGCATCCTATGTCGTCCCCTTCTCCTCCTGCCTTCAATCTTTCCCAGCATCAGGGTCTTTGCAAATGAGTCAGCTCTTCTTATCAGGTGGCCAAAGTATTGGAGTTTCAGCTTCAACATCAGTCCTTCCAATGAACACTCAGGACTGATCTACTTTAGGATGGACTGGATGAATCTCCTTGTAGTCCAAGGGACTTTCAATGATCACTAAAACTACCATTTAATAGAAAAACTATAATCACTTCTTAAAATCCAGATACATATCAGAATTATCTTGTTATTTTTTGAAAAATACAAATGCCCAGGTATTGTTGTTCTTCTCTAAAGCTCCAGATGTATTTTTAATGAACAGCCATGTTTAAAAACAACTGGACCATGTGATGATCTTTTATCGTTTGTTTCATATTCAGTGTTCCCATTTCATTTAGTTTGTTTTCTAATTTCTCCATCTCTTTTGATGTTCTTTCTCAAGCCTTTACCAAGGACAGTAGAAAAGCTTTTGTATACATGTGTGTATATATAGTATGTATAATATATATATTCTAGAAATGTTATGAATTTTTGCCTAGCTAAAAAACTTGACATTTTGATTCCACTTGTTTGACTTAGTATGAACAGAATGCCAGATTCCTAATTCATATTCACTCAGAATTTTGATATATATTTTCATGTATTTTGGCATCTAGTATTACTGCCAAAGTCTAGAAAGTATTATCTTAGTGATTAAAAAAATTTAAATGAGGCTTGAAACTTCTAATCCAGTTGTGAGAATATAAAGAAATGTTGTTGTCAAAAAAAACCAGGAAATTATGACAGTATTAACTAAAGATTTTCTTCAAATCTCACAAAATTTTATGCTAGTGTCATTTGTCTTCATACATTATTCAAGACTCCAATTTGTATTTAATTGAGCAGTTTCAGCTGCATGCAACAAATTCTGGTAAATTCTCTTTTCATTTTTATTCTATTACAAATATTTTCTAATTTTCCTTGTAATAGCTTCTTAGATATACTTATTCAAAAGCTGACATTTAATTTCCAAGTATGTGAGTTTTAAGGTATCCATGATATTAATTTCTCATTTAAATGCTTTCTTCTCTGTAACCATCCTCTGTTCTTTGTCTTCTGAATTTACTGAAACGTTTGATGGCTAAGCCTAAAATCTCCCTTGTTAAATGTCACACTGCACTGAAAATATGGGGTTATTTTCAAGTATCTTTTTGGGGGGGTAATTTTAATTTTTTAAAAAAATTTTATTGAAGGATAATTGCTTTATAGAATTTTGTTGTTTTCTGTCAAACCTCAACATGAATCAGCCATAGGTATATATATATCCCGTCAAGTATCTTTTGATATTGATCTCTAACATAATTTCACAGAAATAAGAGAACAGACTCTGTATGATTTCAATACCTTTGGACCATGAGATTTCTGCACCTGGTTTAATGTCTCTGTATATATTCCAGTGCCTCTTATAGTCTGTGGGAACTTGAACAGAATTTGTATCTTCTTCTTGTGTGAAAACTGTATAAATCTTAACTATGTTAAATTGGTTTGTAATGCTTTTCAGGTCTACTATATTCTTCTACTTCCTTGTACATTCATTCTATTCATTTCTGAGAGTCTGATATTGAAATTTCAACTAAAAATCTTAATTTATCTACTTAAACAACTGTAATATACAATGCAACTATATGTAACTTCTGTATTTTCCAAGTCTCCTGTAAATGTATCATATTTTCATAATTTAAAAGATAGAAAAGGAAGAAAAATAAAAAATAAAAATTACATTTGAGCCTTATACATATGACAATTCTACTTAGTCTAGGGCAGGCTTATTTTTCAGTCTTCTTAGCTGACTCCAATGTGAAGCCAAGGCTGAGAATTACCACCTCATCTTTGAAGATTAACATGTTCTACAGCTCCTTAGTTATCTCTAAAATTGTTGAGGATTTCCACAAAGCTATACCCATCCACATGCCTCGCAGTCTAATCAATGTTTCAAGTCTTTGTCACTTGAAAAGGAATCCTTAACAAAACACATGTGCTCTGACATTCAGTTGTATCCAACTCTTTGGACTGTAGCCCACCGGGGGGCTGTGGGGGTGGGAAAAGGGGATATTCCCCATCCAGGGATCGAACCAGTGTCTCCTGCATTGCAGGCAGATTCTTTACCTGCTATCAGGAAACCCTATCAGAAACACACTCTCTACTATAGATTTCACCCATATGCCATCTCCAGGCTGCTCTGCACCCACTGCCTGCTTAGTATTTTATGCTAGGCTTACAACAGTGCCACATTATGGCTGGGATCAGCGCTCACAGTTTGTACACGAGACTGTAAGTTTAGTGCCTGAGTATGAAGCATATCACACTTTGATCCAGAAACTAGAAGATGGGAGGTCATATTGGGTAGTACTGGAAACAGGAATGAGAAGAGGAAAATGAAGAACTTGAAGACCGTTTTGGGAAAAACAAGACTGGCCAAGAGCATGGTCTACAACCAGCTACATTTTAATACCTATCATGTTCTCTTTGAGGCATACTTCTTTTTCTTAAAAGAGAGGGACAGAAATGGCGGTGGGGGGGGGAACCCCACCTCCTGTGTACTGTTTGCAAATCCAGAACACTGGGACCAATTCAAATGGATCAATGAATGACCTGTACATAATAGCTAAATCCATAAAACTCTTGGAAGAAAATATAGAGGAAAACCTCCATGACCTTGGATCGGGAATGAATTCTTATATATGGCACCAAAATCAGGAGCAACAAAAGAAGAACAAAGGAAAAACTTGACTTTAAAAATTTAAAACTTTTGTACAAAGGGCATTATCAAGAAGTGAAAAGACAATCTGTAACTGAAAGGGTTTAATATCCAGAATATATTTTAAAAACTCCCACAACTCAACAACAAATATTTTCAAAAGGCAAAGGACTTGAAAAGACCTTTCTCTGAAGAAGATGTACAGACAATAAAGCACAAGAAAAGATGCTCATCATCATTAACTCATTAGCGAGATACAAACCAAACCACAATGAAATAACCATCCAACACTCAGCAGAATGGGTGAAGTCTGAAACAAAACCAAGAAAAACAGATAATGGTAAGTGTTGCCAAGGAGGCAGAGAAAATCGGGAAACACACCTTGCTGATGGGAATGTAAAATGGTACAGCTGCTGTGGAAAATAGGAAGTTCCTCAAAAAGTTAAACAGACCCAACAATTCCACTCTAGGTAGATATCCAAATGATTTAAAAAGACTCAAACAAATACTTACTAGTGTTATAACAGCATTATTCATATCTAAGTGATGTGTCCATCAACAGATGAATGAATAACTGTCATATGTCCATAAAATAGAGTATTATTCAGCCATTCAAGGGAATGAAGTGCTGACACATGCTATATGAATGAACCTTGAAAACTAAGAAACCTGACATAAAAGACCACAGAAAGGCACACCTCGTTTTACTGTATTTTACTTTGTCCTATGAAAATACTTTTTTTTTTTAAACAAAATGAAAATTTGTGGCAACTCTGTGTCAAGCAAGCCTTCCAGTGCCATTTTTCCAACAGCATTTGTTCATGTCTCTGTGTCACATTTTGGTAATTCTTGAAATGTTTCAATTTCTTCTGTTATTACTGTATTTGCTATGGTGATCTGTGATCAGTGGTCTTGGTAACTGCAGATGTGGTGGAAATGGCAAGAAAACTAGAACCGAAGCCTAAAGATGTGACCAAATGTCTGCTATCTCCCCATAAAACTTTAATGAATAAGTAGTTGCTTTTGATGGAGGAACAAAGAAAATGATTTTTTGAAATGAGACCTATGTAGTAGTCCTGGTGAAGAAACGGAGAAGACTGTTGAAATGACAACAAAGTGTTCAGTATATCATATATTAGTTGATAAAGCTGTGGCAGGATTTGAGAGGACTGATTCCAATTTTGAAAGAAGTTCAACTGTGAAAGGAAGTTCATCACTTGTGAAAGGGAGAGTCAATGCGGCAAACCTCACTGCTGCCTTGTTTTAAGAAACTTCCACAGCCACCCCACAACCTTCAGCAGCCACCACCCTAACCAATCAGCAGCCCCAACATCGAGACAAGACCCTCCACCAGAAAAACGATTATGATTCACTGAAGGCACAGATAGTTAGCATTTTTAGCAATATTTTAATTAAGGTATATACACTGTTTTTTAGACATTAACACTAGTGTGCATTTAATAGACTACAGTATAGTGTGAGCATGACTTTTATATGCATTGGAAAAACACACACTTTGTGCGGCTCACTTTACTGTGTTATTAGCTTTATGAAGGTGGTCTGGAACTGAACCCATACTATCTCTGAGGTATTGCCTGTATTATATAATTACGTTTCTATGAAACATCCAAAATAGGTAAATGCATAGAAGACAGAAAACAGACAAGTGGTTGCCAGGGGCTGGGCTAAGGGGGGAATAATGAGTGATTTCTTAATGGCTTTGGGGTTTCCTCTTAGGGTGATGAAGTTTTGGATGATTATGATGGTTGCACAACACTGTGAATGTACTTAAATACCACTGAACTATAGATTTTTAAATGGTTACAATAGTAAAATTTATATATATATATATATATATATATATATATTTTTTAAGGCAAAAATGAAAACCATAGGCATTCCCCACAAGAGCTTTCTCACCAACCTTATTACCACATGCTAAGACAGCCAATTACAATGCACGCTTCCTTTGGGAAGACTGCTTCCCAAAGAACAGGGGCTCAGTCAAGTGTATCCTGCTCCTTGTACACTATTCAGTAAGCAGTCAAGTCACCACTTCTCCTTTGGGAAAGAGTGAATACTGAGAAACAAAAACGTGCTCCTCCAACATTTTCCCCCTTCTGGCATGACAGTGTGCTGCAGATTAAGATGATCACAAATTCTGTGATATTATACTTCTCAAGCAGTTTGGGGCCTATGACCCTTAAATCTGGGCAAGTTAAGCTTGACCAGTAGAATACAAAAGAAATGACACTGGGCCAGTTTGGGGGCTGGGGGCACACATCTTAAAAAACTGACCGCTTTCATTTTTCCTTGAAATACATGCCCTTGAAACCTATCCACCATTTTGTAAGGAAGCACAAGTAGCTCTTGTAGGAAGGCCCAGGTGGAGAGGAACTGAGACCCCCAATTGCACTCCCAGATGAAAGTACATAGTAATTAAGACAGCTAAGGAATAAGCTCTCTTGAAAGTAAATTCTCCAGACCCAGTCAAGTTGCTCCAGCAGTATTCACCAATCCTTGCCAAAGTGCTCAATCATGAATAAAATTAACGACTGATTTTTGTTCTAAGCCCCTGTGCTGTGGGATAGTTTGTTATGAAGCATTAAATAACCACAACACACTGGAAATTTTCTTCCCTCTCTAGAAATTAGGAGTGGAGAATGGGTCTGAATAGCTTTAAGAAAAAGAAAATATTAGTTTGAATATACAGCTACTATATATCTCATGAAAGAATTAGCCCCCACATTCAGCTTTGGCCTTCTGAGGGAAAATATACTGGGAACTCCCATAAATGCCTAGTTTATAGAGTGGTAAGCAAGACAGATTGGATTGTAGCTCTGGGACAGGTTACATCATAATTAAGGAGTTTGAGGCACAAACATTAACAGCTTATAAACTGGAATTACAAACTGAGATGAGAATGTGCTTCATTACTACCTGAGCTCTGGAAAAAATCTCCACCTTATTCTATTCAATCTCACCAACACAAAGGTGTTGGAAAGAGATGCTTTTCCTCCATTTCCGAAAGGGCTGACCATAAATAGCAGTTCAGATGGGCTGGGAAGGTAGCCCTCCTACTGACAAGGAAAGGCTGCTAGCTACCTAGCTAAGGAAAATGATGGTTTGAAGGACAGAGAAGTCCTCTCCTTCGCACTTTAGCCCATACAACAATTGTGTCTGGGTGCTTATCTAGAGCTATAGTCAAATTTATTCTAGGGATCAAAGGTGATGGTTAACTCCTTTTTCTTTATAGTTTTTGGTAAAAACAATTACTCCATATTCTCCTCCAAAATAGAGTCCCCCTACACACACACACACACACACACACACACACACACACACACACACACACACACCTTCCCATCTTAACAGAACACAAAAGGCAAACTTCCTCTACACTGCCACCACCTCCCTCACCACAGCTGCTGCTGCTGCTAAGTTGCTTCAGTAGTGTCTGACCCTGTGCAACCCCATAGACAGCAGCCCACCAGGCTCCCCCGTCCCTGGGATTCTCCAGGTAAGAACACTGAGTGGATTGCCATTTCCTTCTCCAATGCATGAAAGTGAAAAGTGAAAGTGAAGTCGCCCAGTGGTGTCCAACTCTTAGCGACCCCAGCTACTGTTCCCCATTTCTCTTGGTTCTCTTTACTTCAAAATTCTGTGTATCCTGATATTTTCCAGGTTCATTCTAATCAGAATTTTACCCTAATCACACTTTAAAACCCCTATTTATAGTCATAGAGGTCCTTCCCTTTACTAAATCCATAGATTAATAGTCAATCAATGATGAGTACTTAATGGCAACAGCATTCAACACACTTCTTTACCATCTTTCTCCTTGTGAAAAAATTTTCCACGTGCTTTCAGCCTACCTGCCTGTTCATGTCCTTTGCTGGTTTACTCTCATCTCTCTAAGCTGAAGTTAACAGCAAACCAGGACTCAAATCTTCCCAAAGTGTGTTTATCAACACACTCTAAAATTCTTCTAGTCAGGATTTCTCAACCTTGGCACTATTCACATTTTGAGACCAGGTATCTTTGCTGTGGGAAGCTGCTCTGTGCATCAGAGAACATTCAGTGGCATCCTTAACCTCTACTCATTACATGCCAACAGTAGCCTTAACTATGATATCAAAAAGGTCTCTCTTAGACATTGTCAAAAGCCCCCCTTTGTCGTTTCTGGTTGAGAACCACAGACCTCATCCTTGGCTTTAAATACTATCTACACTGGCAGCTGTATAACTTGTCTGTAGCCTGAACCTCTCCTCATGCTGCCTTCTCATTATCTCCAATTATATACCTAATCAAGTACATCTCACTTAACACATCAAAACTAGACTTCTGACATACACCCCAACCCATATGTACCCTGCTCACCCTGCTTGGCATCTCTCTTGTTCTCAACTCTCACACTTTTATTCATCAGTAAAATCTACTGGCTCTGCCTTCAAAAATACCCCAATTTCTTACATTTTTTTTAAATTAAATTTTCATTTTTACTTTATTTTACTTTATAATACTGTATTGGTTTTGCCATACATTGACATGAATCCACCACGGGTGTACATGCGATCCCAAACATGAACCCCCCTCCCACCTCCCTCCCCACATCCCTCTGGGTCATCCCCGTGCACCAGCCCCAAGCATGCTGTATCCTGCATTGGACATAGACTGGCGATTCGATTCTTACATGATAGTATACATGTTTCAATGCCATTCTCCCAAATCATCCCACCCTCTCCCTCTCCCTGAGTCCAAAAGTCCGTTATACACATCTGTGTCTTTTTTGCTGTCTTGCATACAGGGTCGTCATTGCCATCTTCCTAAATTCCATATATATGTGTTAGTATACTGTATTGGTGTTTTTCTTTCTGGCTTACTTCACTCTGTATAATCGGCTCCAGTTTCATCCATCTCATCAGAACTGATTCAAATGTATTCTTTTTAACGGCTGAGTAATACTCCATTGTGTATATGTACCACTGCTTTCTTATCCATTCATCTGCTGATGGACATCTAGGTTGTTTCCATGTCCTGGCTATTATAAACAGTGCTGCGATGAACATTGGGGTACATGTGTCTCTTTCAATTCTGGTTTCCTCGGTGTGTATGCCCAGCAGTGGGATTGCTGGGTCATAAGGCAGTTCTATTTGCAATTTTTTAAGGAATCTCCACACTGTTCTCCATAGTGGCTGTACTAGTTTGCATTCCCACCAACAGTGTAGGAGGGTTCCCTTTTCTCCACACCCTCTCCAGCATTTATTGCTTGCAGACTTTTGGATCGCAGACATTCTGACTGGTGTGAAGTGGTACCTCATTGTGGTTTTGATTTGCATTTCTCTAATAATAACTGATGTTGAGCATCTTCTCATGTGTTTGTTAGCCATCCATATGTCTTCTTTGGAGAAATGTCTGTTTAGTTCTTTGGCCCATTTTTTGATTGGGTCGTTTATTTTTCTGGAATTGAGCTGCATAAGTTGCTTGTATATTTTTGAGATTAATTGTTTGTCAGTTGTTTCATTTGCTATTATTTTCTCCCATTCAGAAGGCTGTCTTTTCACCTTGCTTATATTTTCCTTTGTTGTGCAGAAGCTTTTAATTTTAATTAGATCCCATGTTTATTTTTGCTTTTATTTCCAGAATTCTGGGAGGTAGATCATAGAGGATCCTCTTACTACATTTTGATTACAATTTCTTACTACCGCCACTGCTACCAGTCCAACCCAAGCTGGTATTAACTCTGAAATCCTAACAGTCTCTCTGCTTCCACCCTGGTTCAGTGGTTCTTACTTACCTGGGAACTTGTTAGAAATGAAAATTCTCCTCCAAGCCTAGGACTAGCAAATCAGAAACTCTAGGGGTGGGCCCTAAAAATTTTAGGGCATTAAGCTCTGCACATCAAACACCTGCACCACTTACCTGTCCCCATCTCTCCAATCAATCTCTACACCACTTTCTCCCTAGCTCACCTTGACAGTCACACTGAACTGCCTGGGTTCTAGAAACACACTCAGAACATTCACATTACATCACATTTTCATTAGCTGCCTCTCTTCCTGAAAAGCTATTCACCCTTCCAGAGATTCCTCAAGTCTCTAGTTAAATGTCATCTTTTCAGTGAGGCCTTTTCTGACTACCCTATATAAAATAAAATACCTTTTTCCTGAACTAGTCTCCTTAATCTTAGTTTTTCACCAAAGCACTTATCACTACCTAACCGGCCATATATGTGTTTTGTTTACTGTTTCCCTACATTCCACTATGTAAACCCCATATGGACGGAACTTTATTTACTCCTATGCTTTGAGCAACTAGAAAAGAACCTGTTACTCAACAGATGTTCAATAAATGTTCACTTTCTGAAGCAAAATGGTTGCATATGGTTGCCTAGAGGAAAGATAAAAAGAAGTTGAGGAGAACCACTTCATGTTACTGAAGTAACTGCCAAGAAGATTTCAAGAGCAGAAAAACAAACAAAAATCCTCCAAACTCTAAGTGAATGAGAGAAGCAGAATGCAGCAGTTAACACTGCAGAGTATATCAACTGGTTAGCCAAGTTTAGAAAACCTACAAAACTGACCCCAGAGGCGCACTAGGCTTTATATAAGCCAAAGAAGACAGATGAAATTCCAAAGGAGAGAATACCATGTGCAATACTAGAGAAGCAGACATTTGCTAAGTATAATTTTCCCCAAGTGTGTTTTCTTTCACTGGATCTACCAAGAACAGTTAAGTGAAAAGGACAGTAGAGAATAGGACAAAGCTGTATTATAAAGGTTTCCTTAATGCAGGACTTACTGACTTAATTAACATGTTTAATGTTAAGAGAGGAAGTATAATATGCACGTTATTTCTCTGCCTTAACAATATAAATTTGTTTTGCACAAGGACACAGACATGTGCTCCAGCTTCACTTTTATCACTAATGTTAGTAACATTTTTATCGGTCCTATTTTGTTGTAATTTGTCTACTAAATTAACATGGCAATAATGTTTCTCAAAGAAAAAACTCCTTTCATGACTACATTTAGGCCAAGTCTGAAACACTAATTCTGAACACATAGAGGCCAGTTGTCATTTATCTCATTTGCTAAAATTTGTGTAGGATCACAAGTATTCCACTTGGGAAATAAAATCCTGAAATGTTATTTTCACACTCAACCCAATATGAGAACAATTTAAGTCTACAGTATTTTAGGAGGGTTTTTTGGTTTGTTTTCAAGGCTTTGGAGAATTTTAAGTATCTTAAACTCCTTAAAAGATATTTCAATCTAAGATGAACATATCAGAAACAAACAGCAACAAAAAATCACACC
The DNA here is from genome assembly GCF_032405125.1 of Capricornis sumatraensis. Lineage (NCBI taxonomy): Eukaryota > Metazoa > Chordata > Mammalia > Artiodactyla > Bovidae > Capricornis > Capricornis sumatraensis. The sequence goes on from NC_091074.1 coordinate 86,008,429, forward strand.
AGGGCAACAACTAAAAGGTTCTTTAGAATCACCTAGGTGGGTGTGCCAAACAGGCCTCACCACCACTTTCAGTCATGATGCCCTGACTCCAAATAACTAGTCAAGAACCAAAAAGAGCAAGCAAAAGCCCAAGTTACCTGATGTCCCAGTTGGTTCTCTTTCTAACACACAATATAGTATATACACACAGAATTTAACTGAGGAAACAAAAAAGTTAATGAAAAATAATCTCAGGTGTAGGAAAATCTGGGGGGTCAATCAATTCCAGTAGTCTTTAAAAGATATGATTACCGAAAGTAAATTGAAGACATCTTTTTCTTTCTACAAAAAAGGCAAGACAAACAAGTGTAAAAGCTAGAGATTTATTGTTATTTTGTGATTAATAAATTGTCAAACTGGTTATGACACTACCCCACACTGTATACCACCAATTGCTAGTACAGAAGTTTTAAAACCATACTGAGGCATAAGGCAGAGAGAGCAGAGACGCACAAATATCATCCTTAACGAGTTCCTCTTAGTCATGCCTCCATCTTCATTAACCTTTGTACCTGTTTTATTCCAGGGGTCAGTGTCAAAACAGTGCACGAAATGGTGGGCAACCTGCCTCTTCACCTTTTTTAATAGCAAGCAACTTACAGAAGTAATGGAATTCAACTTGTATTTCCCTTGATTTTACTGGTCTGAATTAATTTTAGTTACTTTAACATTTTAATTTCCCTTAACTGTACATGAGAGAATATAATGACCTAAGAGAATACTGAACCAGAGTCAACCAAATATATTACTGACCCCAAAGTTAGGTTTTAATTGGTCCTAAAGGAATGTACCACCCCAACAGTTTGAGTTAGGCAAACAGAATTTCCTTGGGGAGGGAAGAAAAAAGCTGTAGAACAGCCAAATGTACTCAACATTGTTAAAACGGCTCTTTGTTTTCACCCCTGAATGATACTTCTTTACTACACTATATGCACAGAAATCCTAACAGAATCTTGGTTGCCAGTATTATTTAGGCTGGCCCAATCCAGGACAGAACCCCACCCCACCCCCAAAATTCCCCTTCTCTCAGGCTCTGAAAAGCACAATATTTAACTATTTCTTAATAGAACTACCAAAACACTTCAGAAACAAGTGGCTCACAAATCATTTTAAATTCGTGTATTGCCTGTGCATGAGAAAACTGATAAACCCCGAAGATAGTTCTATTTTTATATGGCGATTAAAAATAACTGAAACATCAAGACACTTTCAGTGAAAGCAACATTTCAATTACAAATTGTAATGCCTGTTAAAACTACCTATGGGAGAAGCTGAAAGTCCTAGGCAAATGCACTTTGGGGTTATACTACAGTGCTCCTTCAGTCTGCACAAAGATTAAGGTAATTTACAGTCAATCTGTGAATGCTGAGACAATGTTACATCATCTTGTCTGTACAATTAATACGTCCTTAAAGAGACAACCAGAATCAGTTTTTCTACTGTATTTTCAAAAAGCCTCACTAACCAGTACTTTTGCTGAGATGTTCATCAAAGATGCTGTAAGATTCTACACAATTAAGAAATACTCTGCTTTGAAGTATTTCCTTATCTTTATTTTTTCCATTACAGATGTTTTGCTCAGATGATCTACTGTAGTATGTTTCTAGAGATGCTGTCCCAAATGTGCATACATACATTGTATACAAATAAAGCAAAAACTGTCAGTAGTATAAATCTTACAGCATTTTTGTTTGCAAAAATACATGCCAAAGTCACAATAAGCAATGTTGTATCACAAATTATAAAGCGCAAATGATTTGCTTCTTTTTAATGCTTTTATTCTACATAAATTACTACCAGAGACTAATGTTTAAAAAGCAAATAAACTGGACAGATGCAGGACAAAAATCTGTTCACCCAACTATAAAAGGTGATATGTTTTTTAAAAATTACAATAAATGCAGAAGTGTTTGACGCATGCAGTAGCCTTAAATGAAAAAGCATTGATTCCCACTGTTCCAGGAAAACAAAAAACAAACAAACACAGTGAAACCCACACATCTTACTGCACTCCACCTTAAAATGTATCATATATTGGGTTTGTTTATAACAGCACAGAATTCCAAGAGTCAAAATGAAATAAAGCGGGTATTTTAAAGATTTAAGAGCCGTTATCAAAAATAAATTACATTTTTTTCAAGATACAGAAATGCTGCTATGATGGCTGAGAGCCCAGTAACCTTTCAATAGCCGCATTGATATCACCTCCTGTGGCTATTAGCGCTTGCAAGTTTGCTTCACGGTTCAAAAATCCCATTGCACTGAGCTGTTCCAGTTGCTGCTGAAATCTAACTTCTGGATTCTGTAGCTGTTAAACAAAAACAAACAAACCAAAGCTCTAAGGAAAATCAGTCCATGTCACACCTAAATAATCTTTTAAAATTTTAATTGCTTTTTAATATTTGCTAATCTATCAAGTGATATACAACCACTGGCCTCTCTTGAAACATATTCAACATATTTAAAAGTCTAATTAGTACTTTATTTACAGAGGGAACCCAGCCTGGTGCTCTGTTACAACTTAATACAGGTGGGAGGCAGGCTCAAGAGAGAGGGGATATACATACAATTATCACTGATTCGTATTGTTATACAACAGAAACCAACACAACATTGTAAAGCAATTATCATCCGATTAAAAAACTCAAGAAACTAAAAATATATAAATAACAGAAAAATAAAATACTCTTATTATTAAAAAAATAATTTTTTAAAAAGTTTTGGAGCTATCAACCAGCTGGGTAATTGTAAAAGCCAGTGTCTTCATGTACAAAATTCTAAAGTTCTAATCTAATGAGGCTTAAAGTGACTTTAATTTCTGTATCAGCCAGTAAAGTCTTCAGAAAAAAGTTCCAGTTTCAGATGTACATACTATACTCCTCATTTTTTCAGCTGCATCTCCTTTTCAGAAATGATGTACTACAGAAATACATAAATGATCACTCAATTCTGGGCAACATGCTAATGGTGAAGTCTATAGATTGTTCAACTTAGATAACAATTCTGCCCAATACCTGAAATTGCTTTTTCGTATTAATTCGAAGAACATTTACTGAGCCAGCAAGTCATGCTACTTATCAGGAATACAAATCCTCATGTAAGATAAAACTCTGACCTGTTTATTGTATTGAATAAGGCTTAAAATAAAAAACTATGCTGTATTTTCACCATGTAGTAGTTTGAGCACAATCTACTGAAACAGGTTTGAATTTGCAATCATCTGTAAAAATGGCATATTCTTAGTAAATAAATGATTCTAGATGCAAGAACATTAGTAGTTCACATTTTTTAGCCATATTTGTGAGGTGTATATATGTAACACAAGTTACCATAGGAAGCAGTAGCAGGTGGGGTGAAGTACTTACAACTTTTAAGCCAAAATACAAAGAGCAGATAGAATATAGTTGTTCAGGAAGTATTTGGAATAATCAGTTTCTATTCCTCCCTGACAAACTTTTATAAAATATAATCTATTTCAGTTTTCTAACACGGACTCCAAAAAAGAATGCATTTTAAAAAGCATTTCCTTTAATGTCTAATATAGTACTAAGGTTAATCATTATAATGCCTATTTTTTAGAATCAATATAATTAAGAACAAACTTTTCATTACAAGCTAAGCCCCTAAAGATGACCACTTTCTTTACTTTTTTGAAATTTCTACCATTAAGAAGAGCAGAGAAGAATCATTACCTGAGGATTCACTCCAGCAAGAGCCTGCAGCATTTGCTGAATAAACTGCTGATGTCCAGGTTCGGTGGTTCCTACTGTGGGACTTGGGTTTTCGCTAGATGTAGAAGTAGAGCCATTGGTTCCTGAAGAGCCTCCAGTACTTCCTAATGCCCCCAGGCCAGGAGTAAACCTAGAGAAAGCACCAACTGTTAGTAAATCTAAACTCCTAAAAATAAGAGGCCAGACCAGGCTGGCTAACAGCAAATCAGTTATAATTTAATATAATGTTAGCTAAGTTATTTTCTTAAAAGAAGCATTTTTAACTTTGAAAACTCTCTTACAATCTCAACCCAAAAAAAGAATGGCCATTAAATCTGAAATTCTCAGAGAAAGTAACCACTGTGCACTTTCACAATCTTTTCCAAATAAGCCTACCCTGGGATGAGGCCGGGGGCTTCAGTTGCTAAGGTCTGTAAACCCTGCTGAATCTGTAATAAGGCCTGCATTGCTCTAGGGTTTGACATTGCAGATAACGTATCAGGATTCTGCATCTAAGGAAGAAAGAAAGCCAGGGGTTACAAGGGAATTAAAATTAGTGAAGGTAAAATGGAAATGTTTTCTTTGCTATGCTTCTTGAGAAAATCTAAAACCTTACTCCTAGACACTGGTAATCTGTAATTTCTTCCCAATATAAACACAAGCACCTCCCTTTAGACAGCAATCTCATGTGCGAATCATCACTTGACCTCCCAAGTCCATAGTGAAAACCATTTTTCATAATGAAACACAATCAGGAGCTCCTCTTGAAGCCACAGTTGTTCCTCGTTTTCCAACAGATAAAAAGCGTTGTTTCTAAGAGACGACCTCCAAATGCACAGTTTATATCACATGGTAATATGGTGAAAGTCACATATTCCTCCTTGACCAAGTGTTAATCTGTTGCTGATGGAACAATTTTACCAATCAGATACACTCTTAAGACAATAGTTCCAAAACTGAAGTTAACACATGTGGTGGTTCAGCTTCGCTACTTCCAAATATACACCACCTGACTAACCAAAAAAGATAGGCCTACATCATTACAATAAACCAGAGACACTGACTAACCTTAGACAATGGTTTATAGGTCAGAGGATCATTTGGATAATATTTAAAAGCCCTCCCTAGAACTACCAGTTTCAAAACACCAAGACTGACTCTTCTTTTCTTTTTAAATAGTAACATACCATGGCAATCTCAAGTACTTTTTAATTGAAATAACTTCCTTATGACAAGACTGACAATTTTAATCTTGCTAATTCCAAGTTTGAGGAATGAGATCTACCCCTTGGAAAACAGGCATTCTATTAATTTGGAGGAATTAAAACATTACAGAGAAACCAAACAAGTAAAGGGTAGCTCTCTTCCTGTTACTTGAGATTAGTTAAACCATAAAGCGTAACATGACACAATGGAGCACTTCAAAGTTAGTAAAGTGAAAGGAAATGGTTTATGATATTAACAAAGCATTCTAAATCCTAAAAATCCTCAAAAGCAAAAACCAAATGGTCCTTTCCTCAGAATTTATATTTTTAAAAATAGAAGCAAAAGGTCAGCAGTGAAATGGGGCTCAGTTAAAAATCAAGCTGAATTCTCTGCAAATTGACAGCAGACTCTATTCTACATTTTGCTATCAGCCAGAGAAAAAGCAAGGAAAATGTTTACCATCAAACTTTTTCAAGCAAATCATTACCGAAGACAGCTAGCATCTTTTCTTACTCACTTGTTGAAGGAAAGTTGGGAGCTGTTGTCTCATTTGTTCTTGAAGCTGAGGATTTCCAGCAAATAGGGGATTATTCAGCATCATCTATGGGGCAAGTGTTCAAACAATTTTAACTGGAAATATCTGAAACAAGTAATGTACCTTGTTTAATAGTCTATCTTCCCCTCCAGTGCCTAAACTGGCACTTCACAGGGAGGAAGGTAGAACATGAATAAAAAAGGGAAGATATTGTCCACAAGAGGGATCTCCAGCAAAAACAAAAATGAGGCATCTTCTCTCTCAGTGAGTATGGTGATTATGATAATGTCACGTGATATCCTAAAAAATAAAAGCAATCATTTTCTTAGGCTTTTCCTTGAGTAAAGGTGAATATTTGCCCTTGAAAGAAAAATGGGAGTAACTGAAATTCATGAAGATACATTTTCTGCTACACTCACAGAATAAACCTAAGCGTCAATACATGGAACTATACATGGCTTGCACAGATACCTCAACACACAAGTGGCAAGCACAGAGAAAATCCAGATCTGGAACAACTATATCTACCTGCCTACTGCAAAAGAGCTAATATTAGGTCCAGAAAAATAACACTGCAGAACAGCAACCAACTTGCCAGAGAAATGGAGCTGCCAGGTGAAAATCAGCCTAGGAATAGAACCAATAGATCTCTGGGGATAAAGTATTAAAATGCTTTAATAAGACCTAAACAATGTAAATCATTTGAGAACACCAAAATTAGCCTCTCTATTTCACCTCACTACCACCAGAGATGGAAAAAATGGCATGACTAACCTTCAAATGGGTGAGTTAAATGAGTTAAAAAGTCAGAGTCAGGGCCAATATTAATGGGCCAATTAATACTAAAAATAAAATTACAATACACAATAGCATAACCAGAAACTAGTAAATTCTCATAGCTTCAAAAAAGACTAATTTTATATCAGTTTCCCCAAACAGAGTGAAAAGTCAACTAACAATGATTTACTGATAGCCTATTTACCAGTCCACATCCAAAGTCTGGTGGGGGAGCGGTGTGGAGGATGATCCCTGCCCTCAAGTATTAATAATTAACTACTGTGAGAGTAATTACATGTTAATTGCTAAAAGTAGAGAGAATTCCTCCCTCCCTCCCTCAGTTTATCTACTGTTGCAAAGTAGATTTAATTTCAACAAAATAAGACAGGAAGAAGTCAGACAAGTTTTATGAATATACAGCATTTATTTTGAAGTGACCAGTAAGTTCACAGTAAATAAAGTAAAATCTACTTGAGACCAACAAACCTGCTTTTTTAATGGCTCCAGTCAATAAAGTTGTCACATTTATCTTTTAGGATTCATGTTATTTGAAAAAGTGTGTCAACTTAAGCTGATTCATACTTTTTCAGAAAATTGTTATCACATTTGATTCAGATTTTTCTCCTAACTTACCTGACTGTATAAACAGTTTTTACAATCAGACATTTTTGAATACCTAAAAATGAAAATTAGAATAGAGAAACTACAAACTTTAATACACTGGTAACCAAAATACATTGTAAATGTTTCTAACAATTATCTATCAATATTGTAAAAGCCAACTCATATCTAGCTTACTTTTGTTTCAACCTTTCGCTTTAAAGTAAAAAAAGCAACATACCAAAGTGCTCAAGTCACTTTACAAATGTAAAATTGTTAGTTTAAATGGCTGGGAATGTGCTTGTTAGAGTCAAAATTTTAAAGCAAGATGCACATTTAATGATTATTAAATAGGCAAATATGTATTTTAAACCATACAAACAGGATCACTCTGATAACATATTTTCCACATTTATTTTAAAGTGCTATCATCACAGTAAGCTGAAGCATTTAATACTAATAACTCAATTTTCTAATGAATAAAACAATATTTCATAAAGTATACCTACAATATACAAATTAAAAGTATATAAAAATGTACCTAAAAAAATCTGTATTTCCAATTTTACAAATTTTAAGAGAATAGAAGTTATTACTGAGGGTTGTTAACTCAAACATATCTGCTATATACTTGAATCAACATAGTTCCAGATTTTAGAAATGTAAAAACTAGCTCATTTGATATAATGAAGAAAGTGATTTAACTTTAAAAGCTTTTAAAATTTTGGAAATGGAGAGAGATTACAGGAAACTATTTTAAATTCCCAACATTCCACAGAAACCATTTTTAATAAACAGCAAATATAAATTATAGACGATCAAGGTTTAGTTCATATTGTCTAAGGTTTTTCAAGCCCAATGGTTCTTAACTTATGGGTACATCAGAATCACTTAGGGAACTTGGGAAAAAAAAAAAAAAATCCAATACAGTTATATCAAACTGTCTGAGAGTGGGGCTAAAAAACAGTTTTTTTATCTTAAAATTTCCGAAGTTATCCTAAACATTCAGCTAGGGTTGAGATTCACTTATTTTTTTAGTTATGTCTCTTCTGAAACAAGTTAGAAAATAATTACTTGATGAAGGACCAGTGTACTAACTTTGGATGGAGATCTATAGTAGAAAGAATGAGAATACTGATCCCACAAATCTCTCTGCCCATACTGAACAATTTCAGGCTATTTTATAACTGCCATTTTGAACATGACTAACACTCAGAATCTGTGTGATCTAATAAATAAAAGTCTTTCAAATGTATTAACACTTCTTAATCACTTTCAAGATTTACATTACGCGAAAGAGTACTAATTCTGAAGCACTATTTTGAAGAATAGGCTTCAAAAGGGAGAGCAATCAGAAACTTTTCTATTCATCTCCTACATGAACGTATGTAGATATAAAGTAAACCTGAACTTCTTTCTACCCAGTGGACAGAGGAAATGAAGCTGTTTTAATTATATTATGAAGTATTAAATTACTGTAAAGAAACAAACTGTCCAAAAAATTGGGAGATGCAATTTGCTTCTCTAGTGTATTAAGGCAGCACACACAAAACAAATGTGCCAAAATCACAATGATTGGTTAGGCCATTTCGATACACAGTGCTCACAATTGTAAACTCACCTGTGCAGCAAGGTCAGGGTTCTGGCTTAGTGACTGCATCATGCTTCTCATGTAGGGGGCAGACAACATGTTTTGCATAAGTTGTGGGTTTTCAGTTATTTGCTGCAACAAGCTCTGCATCCCTGGTGTGTTGAACATACTAGCTGGAAGTTTTTTAAAAAAGAAGACATTTTATCAAGGGAAAGATAAATAAACAAAACAAAGTTTTAAAACACAATAATTTTGGCAATTTTAGACAAACATACCTATTAGTTATCAACTGAATTAAAGAATTTTTTAAACTAAGATCTCTAAAACTACATACTCAAAGTATACCAATTAAGGAGGGTTTACTGACTTTAAAGATTCTAGTTGCATTTAGATGAAAATCACACCTTATGGAAAGGCTAAGTTCTAAAAGATCAATTTAAGGCAAAATTTACTACTGAAAAATCTCATTAAGTGAAAATGTCTGAGCCAACTTTTCCTCCAGAATCGCTTAACTAGAATCATATTCAGCACTCAGTATGTTCCCACCTAAAAGAGAAGGGAGCCTTCTCACCCAGGCCTCTATGACATTTTCACTGAATCCTGGCACTCAATGAATTCAACCCCAAATTAAGGGGCCTTCTTCATACTTCAGTTTCATCTGCAAAATGTAGATACTTGCTACTATTATTATTTTTTTTTTTGTAGAGAGCTATAGCTAAATTTATGTGAATTCCATATTCTCTGGAAATTAATCTGTTCAACATATATCCACTTGCCAACTAGATAAGCTCAAATATATTCTCAAACTTTTTCACTCCCCTTGTTCTTATTCTATTCAGTGCAGTTTAACAGGCTCAAAGCATTTGACTCTTCCCACTTAACTTTCTAGTTTATTATAATTCTGCAGTTTTTCTGTAGTAATTTTTGCTTTTCCTATTCTCTCACATTATTTCAATTTACGTTACTCCCCCACCCCCGCCACATTCCAGAGACTAAGGATATTCTAAGACAGCAGATGAACCTAGTCTGCAGGGCAAACACGGCACGTGACCTGTTTTTGTACAGCCCATGAGCTAAAAATGGTTTTTACACTTTTAAATGGTTAAAAAAATTTTTTTGTGTGAAATGTGAAAGCTGTGAGGTTCAAACTTCAAGTTCCATAAATAACATTTTGTTGGGACACAGTCACGTTCCCTTATTTATTATTTATAGTAGACGAGAAGTTTGGACAGAGGCCCATGTGGCACTATCATACTCTACTCAGCTGTTGGGTGAACCACAAATCAGTAACTCAGTTATACCTTATGCCCCATGAATCACTGTAGCATACTGCTATTTCTATTTTCATTATCAGTGTATACTATTTATGTCAGAACAAGAAGAAAAGGGGGAGAACTGGGACTATGCATGCCTCCTTTTAAGGCACAGCAGAAGATGAATTATTTTATCAAATGAGGTGGCAAAACATATTACTATGCAATGATACTAAAATAATAAAATACACTTCAACACTGTTAGACAAAGCACTACCACAGCAAAGCAAGTCAAAAAAATACAATTACTGAGGCTTCCCTGGTGGTCCAATAGTTAAGAGTCCCCTTACAATGCAGGGGACACTGGTTTGATCCTTGATCTGGGAAGACCCCACATGCTGCAGAGCAACTAAGCCCCTGCACCACAACTGCTGAGCCCACATGCCGCAACTACTGAAGATCATGTACCCTAAAGCCCACACTCTGCAATAAGGGAAGCCACCGCACCACTACTAGAGAGTAGCCCCCACTTATCGCAACTAGAGGAAGCCTGAGTGCAGCAACAAAGACCCAGCACAGCCAAAAGTAACTAAGCTAAAAAATAAAATATACTTATATCATTAGAGCCAAATTTCTTCACAAAAATAAAAAATGAAAATAAAGCTGCAACCAAAGTTAGGTTCCTAAATGGTTTACTTGTTAGCCAAGCAAGGAAAGCAGCATACTAGTTATGATTAATTAGTATGGTTATTTAAATCTTGACTGCAGCACCCAGGGAAATGTGTGCTGGGAAAATAAACTTGTTTGAGGCTACTCGCCTTTCAAGGAGGACAATTTCTCAAAAGTGAGGGACATTGAGCTGTTAACTGATAATTTAAAAACACGAATTATTTTGAGTAGTATTCCTTGTTTCCTAATGAATAGATAGATAAATGTTACTGATACTGCTTAGTTCTTTTGCGAGGCAACAATGTCAAGGTGGAAGTAACTAAAATTAGCTTCTATAAATAGTCTGCATGAAATAACAACAAGCAAAACTATTTTCAAAGTTAAGAGAACATTCATTTGGTACAACCTGAAGCAGAATCTACTAAGATGTGCTACATCTCATGATGATAAAAACACGTGAAGTATTAAAAGGATTAGTTGGACAAAGATATACTGCTTATAAAAATATAAGGTATTTAGACAATAGCTGATCCACTGATTCATCAGCAGGTACTCTGGAAAATATTTTGAACTGTAACATTACTCAATTGATAAAAGTTATCAATAATAAATTTCATTTCACTCTTGTGAACTTAGCTATAGTCAATTTCATGAACTTTTGTCAGAAATATCCTGACTTGCCCAAGCACATGGCAGTTTGATGGCTTAAGAGTAGTAGTTTTCTAGTTTTGTTTTTAAAAAGATACCATTTTATTGCAATTTTTTTTTTAAGCTCAGAGCTAAGACTGAAATTCTTCTGAACCACACAATCACCATTATCAAATGACTTTGGAAACTGTCTTTTGCTAGAACCTGGTAATGTTTCTCAATGAATTTCCTAAATTAGAAAACAAAACAATATTTACATGTCAAACCCATACTGTGAAGTGCATTCAGACAAGTGAAACTGTTTGAATCACAAACAATGAAATGTCAAGCTGCTTTATACATTCTTGTGCTGTCAAGTTAAAACAACCAACAAGATCTCTTTTCACAGACTTGCAGTAAATATACTTTTGAGCTTATATTATTGTTCCAGCAGCATTTTTTGGACCTTAGTGCAAGTACAAAGAAATTTCCATATTTTAAAATTCATTTCACTGTTTAAGTGAGGCACTATGACCTAATCTTCAACTGGAATTGATTAATCTGCAATGACATGTTAAAAAACCAAGAAGACTCTAACAGAATCCTACAAATGCTTTCCAACTAATGAATATGCTATAGTCATATTTTGGAATCAATACATAATTGAAATGAAAAAAAGTAAAATCTCATTACTTATCAGTATTAATAGATGAACATTTACAAATAATTCACAGCTGACGAAAGGAAACACTGTGAACTTTAATTACGCAAAATGTTATCCCTAAAAAGAATTTCATTCCTATGATTAGGGAATGTGTAAAACAATATAATCCATCACCGATTCAGTGGACCTGAGTTTGAGCAAACCCGAGGAGTTGGTGAAGGACAGGGAAGCTTGGTGTGTTGCAGTCCATGGGGTTTCAAAGAGTCAGACATGACTGCGTGACTGAACAACAAAAATAGTATTATACCCAATTATTAGATTTTTAATTCCATCAACAAAAGAACTTGTGGAGATTGGTCTTCTAATACTCTTTTTTTTTTTTTGGCCATGCCGCATGGCCAGTTTTCTGACCAGGGATCAAACTCGTGCCCTATGCAATGAAAGCAAGGAGTTACAATCACTGGGATCACCAGGGAATTCCCTTCTCTTCTTAATAAAATAGTCTTGATTTTGTCCTTTTGGTTCTTGGACTGCAAAGCCTAAAGTATTATTATCCCTTTGCAAGAAAAATTTGCTGACTCTTGCAAACAATTTCCTCAGTTTCCAGAGTGAGTGCTTACAGGGCAAAAGAAGAGTAAAGAATTTCACCTTTCGGGTATATGTGTGCTTAACTTCAAATAGTTGAGTAAAGGTCCTAATAGTATAAAAATATGCTAATAATGTTAGGCCATCATGGTACAATCACTATTCTGTTTCTTGTTTTGCTTTGATGGAAATATTAACATGAAATCTTAAATAGCATACCAAGCCATTAAATTAAAAGTTGAGTAAAAAGTTATAAGACCATTCTGTTTGTAAGACAAATTTGTTACTATAGACACCATGCTACAATTAAAAATAATTTGTCTATCAGCTGCGAAACCTTATTAAACCTTTGTCTCTGCTCTTAGACCTCTAAAATGTGAAGGAAGCATCTCTCTCAAAAGTTTATCAGTAAAAATCAAATAAGCATTTGATAAAATCAGAATAGGATAGTATTTTCCTTGTTTTAAACATGGTTTATTTGGATTTTTAGACTTAACTTTGGATATTTAGACATGACCTGTATGCAGGTCAAGAAGCAACAGTTAGAACTGGACACAGGAGTACATTAAGGCTGTATACTGTCACCCTGCTTATTTAACTTATATGCAGAGTATGTTATGCAAAATGCCAGGCTGGATGAAGCACAAGCTGGAATCAAGATTGCTGGGAGGAATATCAATAACCTCAGACACACAGATGATACCACCCTTATGACAGAAAGCAAAGAAGAACTACAGAACCTCTTGATGAAAATGAAAGAGGAGAGTGAAAAAGTTGGCTTAAAACTCAACATTCAGAAAATGAAGATCATGGCATCTGTTCTCAACACTTCATGGCAAATAGATGGGGAAACAATGGAAACAGTCACAGACTTTATTTAGGAGGGCTCCAAAATCACTGCAGATGGTGACTGCAGCCATGAAATTAAAAGACACTTGCTCCTTGGAAGAAAAGCTATGACCAACCTAGACAGCATGTTAAAAAGCAGAGACATTACTTTGCCAACAAAGATCCATCTAGTCAAAGCTATGGTTTTTCCAGCAGTCATGTAAGGATGTGAGACCTGGACTATAAAAAAAGCTGAGTGCCAAAGAACTGATGCTTTTGAACTGTGGTGTTGGAGAAGACTCTTGAGTGCCTTGGACTGCAAGGAGATCCATCCAGTCAATCCTAAAGGAAGTCAGTCCTGAATATTCATTGGAAGAACTGATGCCGAACCTGAAACTCCAATACTTTGGCCACCTGATGTGTAGAACTGACTCACTGGAAAAGACCCTGATGCTGGGAAAGACTGAAGGCAGAAGAAGGGGACAACAGAGGATGAGATGGCTGGATGGCATCACCGACTGGATGGACATGAGTTTGAGCAGGCTTTAGGAACTGGTGATGGACAGGGAAGCCTGGTGTGCTGCAGTCCATGGGGGTCACAAAGAGTCGGACACAACTGAGCGAGTGAACTAAGACTTACCACAGTAGTCATTTTGCAATACAAATACTGTATCATTTCACTTTACGCCTGACACCTGAAGCTAATATAATGTTTTATGTCAATAATACCTCAATTTTAAAAAATGGCATTATTTAAATTTTTATAAAACTACTTTGTAGGTAGTTTTGTAAAAATTTGTAGGTAGGGCTACCTAGTGGCTCAGTTGGTAAAGAATCTGTCTACAATGCAGGGGACCCAGGTTTGATCCTTGGATCAGGAAGATCCCCTGGAGGAGGAAATGGCAACCCACTCCAGTACTCCTGCCTGGAGAATTCCATGAACAGAAGAGTCAAGCAAGTTACAGTTGATGGGATCACAAACAGTGAGACACGACTGTGCAACTTTCACTTTCACTTTATATTTTATCAAAAAACGTCATTATTTATACTCACTGTATTCTATTAAAGAATATATACTTCTGGGACCATTCTGATTATTGACTTTCAGTAAAGAATTTTTTAAAATTCCTTATACAGCATCTTATCTTTCCAGTTTCACTGCCAAAACACAGTTATCTTTTAAAATATACCCAATCACTTTCATCTGAGGGAAGTGGCCTCATGCTTTCATTTCTTCTCATTTAAATGCTAAGTATTAAGACTAAAATAATCATTCTAGCTACTAATTTTGGACTTAATGCTTAGCATGTAAATATCTGAATAACTGAAAAGGATAGCCACTTATTGAACCTAGTCTACAAAAAAATGACTGAAAGTAAATTCCTAACCTGTTTACACTTCAGAATCTCTAGCATTGTTACACACACACATCTTAAACTCCACTGTGGCAGATTCTGAATCACAGGTCTGAGGTTAAGACTTAGAAAGCTAACTTTTAAAACAAAGCCAGCAGGTGCTCTGATGCTACTAAGTTTAGCCCTGGTGTCAGGACTGGATACCCACTGAGTCCTATAAAAGAACACAAAACTGGACTAAAGCCAAGGAAAATGTGCCCACTGACCGAGTAGCAGCTAACTGTGCTGCCCCTACAGTTCACTTTCCCTAAGCTGTTGAAAGGAGAAGACAATCCACTTCTCCCAAGCCATCTTATGAGAAGACAAAACCACAAAACTGCCTCTGGAAATCTTTGGTAACCTCTTGAACTACAATGCACACAAGTTAATACTCATCATTACGTATTTAAAGCATCCTTAAGAAAAAAAAAAAAAAGCATCTTACAACATGAAAAGGTAGTTCATAAAAGTTGTTCCTCGAACACACACAAAAGCATACAGGATAAGGATAGAAGAGGCATCAGTTGTTGCAAGCATACCTCCTACTCCAGGCCCCGAGCTTGGCGCAGCAGAACTCGGCCCCGCAGTACCACTGGCAGCACTGCCACTAGTGCCCCCCACTGTGCTGCTGGTGCCACTGGAACCTGATGAACTCTGAGCAGCCTGGGGAGCCCAAGGATTGGGTAATGGATCTCTATTTTCTGTACGGGAAGGCTGACTACCTTCACCTGACGATGTATTGCTCACTAATGAAGCAAATGGATTACCACCAAACTGTAATAAAAGACAAAAAATCATAAAGAACAAGTTTTTGTCTTAAATAACAGATATAGAAATCTCTGTTAATGAAAACTGCATTTTTGTATACAAAAACAACACTCAATCATAGATGTATTTGTGTTAAAACAGGAGCCTTGCCCTGAAGCACAGAGCAGTGGCATTACCTGTTCTTGTGCAGCACTCAGCATGGGTTCCTGAATATCTGTGTACATGCGCCGCAAAGCATTGTATCCCCCTGGGATGCTTTCCAGGTTGCTCAAGGCTCGGTCCTGGTTTCTCATCATTTCCTGCATCATTGCTGGATTTCTAGCAAGTTCCAATGTCTAAGAAAAAGATTTCCAGAGGGAGGTAAAAGATGCTGAGATTAACTGTCAGAGCTAATTTTCTAAGTTTTCTAATTCTCTGAATTAGCAATCTTCAATACTTAAATTAGAAAATTACTGTGAATTGAGGAGAATGGATATACGTATATGCATGGCTGAGTCCTTTTGCTGTTCACCTAAAACCATCACAGCATTGTAAATTAACTATACTCCAAAACAAAATGTTTTTGGTGTTAAAAAAATTAAAATTTTTTTTTAAAAAAAGAAAATGATTGTGAATAGTTCCTGCTGAAAAGCACCTCAAAAACCAAGCTAACATTCAGAAAACATGAAGAGAGAAACACTGTGCTCTGCAGGAATGTCCATCTCTTGAACTGGACTCTTTGTTCCTTAGATCTGCAAAACAACTATTTATAAAAAAAAATCTTTAAAATACAGCTCAAAATTCAAAGTTCAGTTGTGTTTTCCTGAACAAGGATTAGGGTTTATTTTTTTTAGCTTATGTATTTGGCAAGCTCTTTAAATACAGAAAACTAGAAAAAATAAGTATATAATTTCTTAACTAAATGAAACTATTCACATACTTGTCTCATAATATCTGGATTATTCAGCATATGGCTAATTTCTGGATTTCTCTGTATCAACTGTTGCATTTGTGGATTGGCCATAATCAACTGCCTCATCAGGTCAGGATTTGAAAGCATGCTCTGGACAAAGGGATTCTCCATGATCTGGACCATCATTTCAGGATTGGACATAAGTTGCCGCTGCATCTGGCTCTGTAGTTCAGAGAAGTTGGTAGTATTCAAACCCAAGCTACTCAGACCTGCAAGTCCTCCAAGTCCACCTAAGAGAATAAAGGGGAAAAACACAAATGAAATTTTATCATTAATATGACTGTGCTAAAATATGAAGATGAAGCAAAAATATTAACTGAACCAATAGCCTATTAACAGAAAACCATTCAGCTTAAAGCAAAATTAGATTTCCTATTACTTTTGTAAGTACGTTTAATTTCTATAATTGAGACTAGTAATAAACGTGTTCACTATGATATTTAAATAATAAAACCAAATAAACATATATTTCCTATGCACAGTATAATACAAAAACATTTGGTTGTTTGTTGCACCTGGTTCCAGGCACAAAGCTTAAAACCCTTAGAATTTCCTGACAGAAGGGAATGTCTTTTGTTATCTGTAACAAATCCCTCTAGATCATACCTCATTTATGTTAATGATATTACTTAGGATGGGGCCCCCAGATAGCCTCAGAATGTGGTGGTTGCCAGACAGATCATGTGATTTTTTTGAGAGTTGGAACATTCAGCCCATTCACCAACTTCCAGGGCTAGACTAGGATCTAGAGATGGAATTCTGTGAAACTCTTGTGCAAAGAGATTCACAAACTTCTGAGTTGGTGAACAAATTTACATTGTATGAGGGTGACATGCCCAGAGAGGGCAAAGAAGCTCTGTACTCTCCCCCCACACCCATACCTTGCCCTACGCTTCTCTCCCTCTTTCACTTATCTATTTCTGAGGTCTATCCTTTATAAAAAACTGGTAAATATTACATGCAGTGTTTTCCTGAGTTCAGTGAGTCATCTGAGTAAATCATCAAACCTGATAAGGGGTTGTGGAAACCTAACAGATTCAGGAGGGTGATTGTTTATTATAAAACTTTGTATATAACCAACCAAATGCATTCATTTCTCACTTACTGAGTACTGTGCTATATGTTGGGAATAAGGCAACAAGAAAGACAAGCATACCCTCAGAACTCAATCTGGTAGGAAAGACAAAATAAATGCAGAATAAGTATTTCAACAGAGACTGTCACAGAATATCATGATAATATATTAACAGTACCTTAATATATTAATAGATAATATATTAAAAGCAAAATGGCTACTTTTCCACAAAACGCCATTTAATGAATTTGGAAAATGAGTAAGTTGGCAAGAAGTAGGGAGAGCTGGGAGGATGATTTAATACTAGGCACAACAGACATTATCTATAAAAGCACAGATATCAATGTGAGAACTGATGCATTCTTAAACCACAAAAAATTCAGTATGACCAAAAGAGCAGACAACAGTGCTCACCAAACATCCCCTGCGCAGTCGCCTTTCCTTCTGGCAGTTGGACAGACTGCCATGTGACTAGTTAAGGCCAGAAGACTGTAAGAAATCGTATGTGTCACTTCTGGCCCAAGTTTAGAACATAAGGCTCAGCTTAAAACACTTTAGCTCTATCTTCTGCCATATTCCAAATGGTGCAGCTACAAGATAGTAGAATTCCATTAGTTTGAGTCCCTGAGGACTATGTAGATGGAGGCCTCACTGACCAGTGAAACACACGAAGCATGAGCAAACTGCTACATTTAGAATGGATAAACAAGGTCCTAATGTACAACAGAGGAAACTATATTGAACATCTTGTGGAAAATCATAATGCAAAAGGATTTTCTTGAAATGTATATATGTGTGTAACTGAGTCACTTTGTGGTACAGCAGATTGTAAAATCAACTATACTTCAGTAAAAAAAAAAAAGTCATGAAGAAAAGGCAACCCACTCCAGTATATTCTTGCCTGGAGAATTCCCATGGACAAAGGAGCCTGGTAGCCTACAGTCCATGGGGTCACAAAGAGTCGGATATGACTGAGCAACTAAGCAGACACATTACCACAGGACAGCCTATCCTAGTGTAACTTGTACAGAATGTTAAATGAAAATGGAGAGGCTACATCACAAAATCTTGATATATTTCAAATGCAAGATAGTCACTTAAGATATCTGTAATAACAGTGTGGAAATGACAGAGTAATAAACATTTTTAAAAGTTGAGGAGCTACATCAAGGAAGTAGCAACAGAACAGAATCATTACATGGGGTGGGAGAGGAAAGATTTTATGGACCAAGAGACTTGGCTAGAGAGAAGTTGTAGTCTGAGACAAAATGATGAATTTATTTATTTGTTTTGTTCTTCTTTGCTTTCTAAGAAGGAACATACAGGCTAAGTACTCTTTAAGTACTCTAAGTACTTTAAGAGTAACATCAGGTAATATCATAGAGCTGAATACAAGGCATGGAGTTCAGAATTGATGTGGGTTTAGGTAAAGATTCGAGAGTCAACAATTTACAGTTAGGATGTTGTTACTGGGGAAAACAATAAAAGAACAGAAAAAGAGAAGGCAGAACTTGGCAGAACAATACTAATTAAAGGAATAGGAAGAAGAAACCCACAAATGAGAGAGGAAAAAACTGGTCAGAAAATTAACCAGGGAAAAAGCATATCAAGAATTAAAGAAAAAAAATTTCAAGGAAAGACTGATAAGCATTAGAAGACAGCAATTTAGATTTTAAAACACTTTTAATCTAAGGATCTAAAAATCTAAAAAAGTGTCCATTAAATTTGGCAAGCTAAGAGGTCAATGGTGACTTTATCAAGGGAACTGATGGGGGCAAGAAATAGAGCACAGCAAACTTAAGTGAAAGAGAAATACAGACAGAAAACAGAATACATCTTTTCCAAAAATAGCTGAGAAAGAAAAAGAAAGGTGGTAGTGGGATTCTGTTGCTTTTAAACATGCTGCAGATGCTGCTGCTACTGCTGCTGCTGCTAAGTCACTTCAATTATGTCCGATTCTGTGCAACCCCATAGACGGCAGGCCACCAGACTCTCCCCTCTCTGGGATTCTCCAGCCAAGAACACTGGAGTGGGTTGCCATTTCCTTCTCCAATGCATGAAAGTGAAAAGTGAAAGTGAAGTCGCTCAGTCGTGTCTGACTCTTAGCGACCCCATGGACGGCAGCCTACCAGGCTCCTCCATCCATGGGATTTTCCAGGCAAGAGTACTGGAGTGGGGTGCCATTGCCTTCTTCGTTTAAACATGGGACAGACCTTAAGGAAAACACACAGATAAAAAAAAGCCAAATAGACAGGGTAAACTGAATAACTGATGCAGAAAAGTAACTAAGATAGGAGGGGATGGGAATGAAATAAGCAGCAAAGGGACAAATTAACTAAAAGCTTCTGTAGGTTTTAATTTCCTTCCCTATAAAATGAGAGAAGAGGGACTTCCCTAGTGGTCCAGTGGTTAAAACTCCATGCTTCCAATGCAGGGGCCCCAGGTTCACTCACTGGTCAGGGAACTAGATCCCACATGTCCCAACTACCAGTTAACATGCCACATCTAAGACCCAGCACAGTCAAATAAATAATATTAAAAAAAAAAAATTGAGGGAAGAGACTTACCTCAATAATACACTAAATAATTTCATCCTAATCTTTCTAGATTGTTCCTGTTAATCAATTTTCCATCTAAAACTCAAATTTAGCCCAAGATGTGTTTAAATCAAACATTAAAAAAAGAGAGAGAGAATGTGAATCAATGCCATGCCCTAAATGTTGTTTCCAACATAACTGGTATCAATAAATTATTAAAAAACTTTTTCTGGAAGTGAAAGAAAATATGAGCCTCGATACATGAAAACTGTATAAGGATTCATTACACAACTTATGATGTCATTATTCACACTTTGCTCTGTCAGGTTTTTATTCCAACCTTGTGTATATTATAAACTCACATTTATTATCGTAAAATTTTTAACGACGCATTGTGAAATTCTGAGTGAAGAATTAATAGCTGAATTTTACGCAGATACTTTCTCTGAATGTCCAAGTGATATACATGCTACCGTCTCAGATGATGACAGTTCTTTAGAATACAGTTCTGATTCGGAAGATGTGAATATTAGACCAACAAAAAGAAAACTTTAGTGACTGATTCTGATACAGAAAGTGAAAATAAAACTCACGGTGCTAGAAAAGACTTCACAGGTGTGTCAGGTGTAACTACTCAATGCAATAAACTGCAAAGTATTAGTAAAATAACAGAACTAATTTTTGGCTACCCAAAATAAAAACTGCTGGTCACAGGTGTTAGTTTCTGCCAAAGTTCCCCCAGTCAATAATGAGATAAAATGTCATTTCAAGGTATTATACTTGTCATACAACTTAGGAACTAAAAGAAGCACTAAGCCATTTATCTATCTAGTTCAACTTCTGTTAGCTTCAGATCACTCCATTCCCCAACTAAACCTTCCTAAGAACCTCAGTGTGAAAACTAATATAAGAAAAGTAGTTTTGGCTGATGCAGAAGATCCTTAATCACTGGGCTTGCATCAGGCCTTTCTGTGTGAGTTTAGAACAGTTAGAAAATCACTAATGCAATCTGATCCTTTCATTTTACAAAGGAGAAAACTGTATTCAAGGGGTTAGCTTATGATCAACAACTAGCTAATCTTTTTCAGAGTCAATTATGCGGTGGTCAAATCAGGTACACATACAGTATATCTCTCTCATTATTAAAAAGAAATGTGCCACTTACTGATCACTTATTATATATTAATGTAA
This sequence comes from Capricornis sumatraensis, assembly GCF_032405125.1. Classification (NCBI taxonomy): domain Eukaryota; kingdom Metazoa; phylum Chordata; class Mammalia; order Artiodactyla; family Bovidae; genus Capricornis; species Capricornis sumatraensis. The sequence continues at coordinate 86,029,430 of NC_091074.1, forward strand.
CCTAAGCAAGCACATCTGTATCTTCAAATATCCCCTTAATAACTACAATTATAGAAATAACCTAGACAAGTTTTTGTCATTGCTAAAGTGACTTAATGTTTAACTGTCATCTTACTTAAAACTATCCTGGGAAAAAGGAAATTTGCTTATTTTTATCCCTATGCAAAATGACTAAAAATACTTACCTAAACCAAAAGGGTTGCTAGTGGCAGAACCAGATGTGGAGTTACTACTAGGAGCTGATGATGTGGTGGCACTGGTTCCACTGGCATTTGTTTGTTGAGCTGAATGATCCTGAGGCCTATGAAAAATAATTTACACCATAATATAAACATTTGAGCAAATTATTTTCAAAAGGAGCTCTGAAATTCCAATAGGTACAAATAAAGATTTTAAACCAACTCAAATTATCATAAAGTATATATGCTGAGATAATTAAGCACAAGGAACATGAATATAAACAAATATAGTAAAATCCCATGAAATCCAAACTTTACTTCAATTGCCCCTCAAGTACTGCGGCTGCTGCTGCTAAATCACTTCAGTCGTGTCCGACTCTGTGTGAACCCATAGACGGCAGCCCACCAGGCTCCTCGTCCCTGGGATTCTCCAGGCAGGAACACTGGAGTGGGTTGCCATTTCCTTCTCCAATGCATGAAAGTGAAAAGTAAAAGTGAGGTCACTCAGTTGTATCCGACTCTTAGCGACCCTATGGACTGCAGCCCACCAGGCTCCTCCGTCCATGGGATTTGCCAGGCAAGAGTACTGGAGTGGGTTGCCATTGCCTCTCCACCTCAAGTACACTTGTAAATATTTCATAAAAAATTCATCAACATAAAAAACGTCATAAACATTTCAATCATATTGATTGATTGTGTAAGAGAGGGAGATAGATCACCTCACAGAAAAGAATTAATGACTGATCACAATCACAAAGCCTGATTATAAAAGCAATTTTTAATCTATCTCCTAAGTTCTTAAGGACCAGGGAGCAGTTTTACTCAGAACTAAAAATGTTGAAAGTAAAAAAAGAGACTTGACCAAAGAAGGCTGCAAAATCAATACAAATAATAACTCATTATTACTTAGTATCAAGCAAAAAAATAAGGAGAGTTTATTAGAAACCCTTTCCGTCTGACACCAGTTAAGAGTTCTGAATCTCACTTAATCTGAATGATGATAAAATATCATATCCAAGTAAGTCTAAGGAAGCTCTAGGAGCTCTTTCACTAAGTAGAAAATAATTCTAAATGAAAAGAAAATATACCAATTTAATGGGTGATATTTTTTCTTATTGGTACACAAATAAAAGTATCTCTTAAGAACTGAATAGTGCCTTAGATTTAATGAAATATGGTTACTAATTTGTGGTTTGCAAAGAAGATGAGTCACACTTCTCTTTGTCCAAAAATCTGAGACCAAAAAACACAGCTCAAAACATTAATTTGCTTATTCTATAATTCAAGTAATATAATGATGATGATGAACAAGTTAAAATATCAAATGTTTCAGTATTAGCATTACTGAATCATACTGGCTTTTTAAAAAACATCTGGTTATCAACAGCAGCAAATCAATGAATTTTAATCTATTTACACATTAATGACAGCAATCATTTAACGGCAAGACTAGTTATTTTTAAAAGGGAATTATAAACATTTATTCATGGTTTACAGCTAAAATGTTCCTAAAAACTTACCTGTTTTGTGTTTTGATGACAAGGTGAACAGTAAGTCCATCGTGAATTCCATGCTGACTCAAAGTATCTTGATCTTTTAAAATTTTTCCAGCAAATATCAACACAAGTTGGTCGGTATGTGATTTGAAACGTTTAGAGATTTCTTCCTTGAACTAAGTAAGAATAAAATAAATATGTATTACAGATGTTTACATAGCATCATCTAGTCTAGTTTCTAGAAGAAGCACTTCAAAAAGCCCCCAATTACAGATACTACAATAACTCAAACAATATGAAGACATATCCTTTCTGTGTCCGTATCTTGATCTTAGTGGGAAATGAGTATTACCATTTCACTCATCTCTAATGCAAACGTTTTATTACAGATGCAGATATCCTATATTCAAGGCCTAAATCCACTTCTTTGTCATAGCCTTATTCAATTTTACATCAATGGTAATAAATGTAGTTCAAGCTACACATAGCTCTTACCAAGTTTACAATATTCCTTTCCTCAGATTTCCATCTCAAATTCTGCTCCTTTCTACTTCAATATTGAGAAAGCCAACCTCTTATTATTGGCCTGATTATTGGCCTATTATACTGACTTTGGAGTCTTCCCTGGTGGCTCAGACGGTAAAGCGTCTGCCTGCCATGTGGGAGACCTGGGTTCGATTCCTGGGTCAGGAAGATTCCCCTGCAGAAGGAAATGGCAATCCACTCCAGCACTCTTGCCTGGAAAATCCCATGGACGGAGGAGCCTGACAGGCTACAGTCCATGGGGTCGCAAAGAGTCGGACACTACTGAGCGACTTCACTCACTCACTTATACTGACTTTATTCCCCACCTCTTTCATTCAACATCTATTAACAAGCAGTATCATGCAGATACAGGCTTGCCCTATAGCTCAGTGGTAAAAAGCACACCTGCCAATGCAGGAGATGTGTGTTCGAGTCTTGGTCCGCAAAGATCCCTGGAGAAGGAAATGGCAACCCACTCCAGTATTCTTGCTGGGAAATCTCATCGACAGAGGAGCCTGGCAGGCTACAATCAACAGGGTCACAAAGAGTCAGACACAACTGAGCAACTGAACACAAGAACACACACATGATGCAGAAACAGAAAGTAAAAATTCCTCCCGAAAGGCGAGCAGTCAAGTAAACCACAAAGTACGGAGGAAACACAAAGGCTAGTTAGAGAAAGTTTTCATAAAACGTAATTAGGAAGAAGCCAAGAAAACCTCAAGAAAGGCTTCCCAGGGAGGGGAATAAAATGCAGAAACATACAACAGAAGAGTGTGTCATACTATTGGACTTTTGAGTTCATTTGAGTTTTTCCATAATATCCTGCAGAAAAGCCAGAACAAACTTTCTGGCCAAACCAAAATAAGAAAAGTTTATTTATTCTATGCTAGGTAAGTTTCTCACACTTTCACCAAAATCACCTATACACTTAGGTTTTACTCCACTGTTGAAGTCAGAAAATCTCAGGATGGGTAAAGAAATTAAAAGAATCCCATCATACTACAATGCCCTACAGAAATGGGTCTCAATAGACAATAACATTATCATCAAGGCCATGTTTTGGAAATAAAAGGGGTATTTCGGGTTGTCACAATAAGTGGAAAGACATTAAATAATATCTAACATTTTCTTTCAGGAGTAGGAGGGGAGATGTAGAGGAATACAAACATAAAGCAAGATAGATCTTATGTCAATCACTGTCAAAGAGAGTTGAACCAAAATTCATCACATTCTACCTTTGTGTATAAATGAAATTTTCCATAACTAAGTTGTAACACTCAACGTAACTTTTATTTAAAAATCATAAATATAATGTGAAATTATACTGCAGTAAATATTTCAGACCTGTACCATCTGAACTATCCTTCCTTTGAAAATGTACGATATATAACCCTTTTATATAAGATAAGCAATTTTAAAATAGGAAAATCTTTCCTAAAGCACCAGTAGCACAATATTCTATATAAAAAGATTAAGTCCAATCATGAATTAACCAGTCTCATACTATTAAGCATTTCATTTCTCTCTTTGGCAGCTGTTAGAAATAATAATAAGGTAATATGCACAGCACATAGTTTTACAAGAACCGAAAGAGACTGTATGTAAAAGTCAAGCATCAGGTATCTAAGGTGGTTTAATAAACAGTAGCTACTACAAGGCCAGCTCTTTAAACCTCAGTAACTGAAGATGCCTTTTAATCCTATTTCAGATACAGAAACAGAGGGGGGTTCAATATGCTCCTCTCACAGTGACAGCTAATCAACTGTCAAGTTAAGCTTGAAAATGGGAGCCCCTGGTGGCTCAGATGCTAAAGAGTCTGCCTACAGTGCAGAGACCCAGGTTCGATCCCTGTGTTGCAAAGATCCCCTGGAGAAGGAATGGGCAACCCACTCCAGTATTCTTTCCTGGAGAATCCCATGGATGGAGGAGCCTAGCAGGCTACAGTCCATGGGGTCGGAAAGAGTCAGATACGACTGAGCAACTTCACTTTCACTTTTCTTTTTCAAGCTTGAAATCTAGGTCTGACTTTAAGAACCAACCTACTCAGATTAAAGCAAAAGAGAAAAGGAAAGATATACCCATTTGAATGCAGAGTTCCAAAGAATAGCAAGGAGAGATAAGAAAGCCTTCCTCAGCAATCAATGCAAAGAAATAGAGAAAAACAATAGAATGGGAAAGACTAGAGATCTCTTCAAGAAAATCAGAGATACCAAGGGAACATTTCATGCAAAGATGGGCTCAATAAAGGACAGAAATGGTAGGGACCTAAAGGACGTAGAAGATATTAAAAAAGAGGTGGCAAGAATATACAGAAGAACTGTACAAAAAAGATCTTCACGACCTAGATAATCACAATGGTGTGATCACTCACCTAGAGCCAGACACCCTGGAATGTGAAGTCAAGTGGGCCTTAGAAAGCATCACTACGAACAAAGCTAGTGGAGGTGATGGAATTCCAGTTATTTCAAATCCTGAAAGATGATGCTGTCAAAGTGCTGCACTCAATATGCCAGCAAATTTGGAAAACTCAGCAGTGGGCCACAGGTCTGGAAAAGGTCAGTTTCATTCCAATCCCAAAGAAAGGCAATGCCAAAGAATGCTCAAACTACTGCACAACTGCACTCATCTCACACGCTAGTAAAGTGATGCTTAAAATTCTCCAAGCCAGGCTTCAGCTATACAAGAACTATGAACTTCTAGATCTTCAGGCTGGTTTTAGAAAAAGTAGAGGAACCAGAGATCAAACTGCCAACATCCACTGATCATCGGAAAAGCAAGAGAGTTCCAGAAAAACATCTATTTCTGTTTTACTGACTATGCCAAAGCCTTTGACTGTGTGGATCACAATAAACTGTGGAAAATTCTGAAGGAGATGGGAATACCAGACCACCTGACCTGTCTCTTGAGAAACCTGTATGCAGGTCAGGAAGCAACAGTTAGAACTGGACATGGAACAACAGACTGGTTCCAAATAGGAAAAGGAGTACGTCAAGGCTGTATATTGTCACCCTGATTATTTAACTTACACGCAGAGAACATCATGAGAAATGCTGGGCTAGAGGAAGCACAAGCTGGAATCAAGATTGCTGAGAGAAATGTCAATAACCTCAGATATGCAGATGACACCACCCTTATGGCAGAAAGTAAAGAAGAACTAAAGAGCCTCCTGATGAAAGTGAAAGAGGAGAGTGAAAAAGTTGGCGTAAAGCTCAACATTCAGAAAACTAAATTCATGGCATCCAGTCACATCACTTCATGGCAAACAAATGGGGAAACAGTGATTGATTTTATTTTTCTGGGCTCCAAAATCACTGCAGATGGTGACTGCAGCCATGAAATTAAAAGACACTTACTCCTTGGAAGGAAAGTTATGACCAATCTAGACAGCATATTAAAAAGCAGAGACGTTACTTTGCCAACAAAGGTCCATCTAGTCAAGGCTATGGTTTTTCCAGTAGTTATATATGGATGTGAGAGCTGGACTATAAAGAAAGCTGAGTGCAGAGGAATTGATGCTTTTGAACTGTGGTGTTGGAGAAGACTCTTGAGAGTCCCTTGGACTGCAAGGAGATCCAACCAGTCCATCCTAAAGGAGATCAGTCCATCCTAAAGGAAGGACTGATGTTGAAGCTGAAACTGCAATACTTTGGCCACTTCATGCGAAGAGCTGACTCATCTGAAAAGACCTTAATGCTGGGAAAGACTGAAGACAGGAGGAGAAGGGGACAACAGAGGATGAGATGGTTGGATGGCATCACCAACTCAATGGACATGGGTTTGGGGGGACTCCAGGAGTTGGTGATGGACAGGGAGGCCTGGCATGCTGTGGTTCATGGGGTCGCAAAGAGTCAGACACAACTGGGTGACTGAACTCAGATTAACTATACTTTGTGCTAAGTCACTTCAGTAACCCATTTCTGGTGTACAATGGCTTTTTAGTATATTCACATATTTCATTCAACCATCACCATGGTCAACTTTGAAATTTTCATGTTCTCAAAAAGAAACCAATACCTTTTAGTTATGACCTCCCTTTCCCCTCATCACTCCAAACCATAAGAAACCATTAATTGGGGAGTTCCCTGGAGGTCCAGTGGTTAGCACTTGGCGATTTCACTTAACACGTTTGAAGGGTGCATTCATGTTGTGGTATGTATCAATACTTCATCCCTTTTTATGGCTAAACATTCTATTGTATGAATATACAACATTTTGTTTATCCATCAATTGATGGGCGCTTGGGCTGTTTCCACCTTTGGGCTATTATGAATAATGTTGCTATAAACTGAGTGGGGAAGATCCCCTGGAGAAAGAAAACAGCAATCCACTCCAATATTCTTGCCCGGGAAATCTCATGGACAGAGAAGGCTGGCAGGCTACAGTCCATGGGGTCCTGAGTCAGACATGTCGTAGTGACTGAACAACAACAAGCGTTTATGTACAAGTTTTTCTGTGGACATATAATTGCATTTCTCTTGGGTATACACTCAGATGCAGAATTAAATTACTGTTAATTCTTCATCACTTGAGAAACCATCAGACTGTTATCCTAAGTATTGAATGGCTATTACTATTGTACAATCCTACCAGCAGTGTATAAGGTTCTAATCTCTCCACACTGTCACCAATATTTATTACCTAATTTGTTTTTAATAGCCACCCTAGTAGATGTGCTGTAGTTTTTATTTGCATTCCCCTGATAACTAATGACATTGAGCATCTTTTCATGTGCGTATATTTATATCTTTGGAGAACTTTATTCACATCCTTTGCCCATTTTTTAATTGGGTTATCTGCCTTCCTATTACTGAGCTATAAAAATTCTTTATATATTCTAGATATGTCTCTTAATCAGAATACGATCTGGAGGAAGAAACATTTCAAGGCACAAACTCATAAAATAGAAGAAATTGAGACCTCTTGGTTTTGACTAGAACAAAGTTTTGATCCTAAACATCCAATGGACCCAGGAGAACTGAATCCTCAACTGGCAATACAGAAAACCAAGCTAATACAATCCCCATAATCTATCCCCACAATCTACAGAATTCCTAGAAGACTCAATATGGTACCACCAGGGGCTGAGAACAGGGTATAAGGTGACAGATGCTGAAGGACTAAAATAAGGGATTTGAAAGACAAAGCAGTCACATCTTCACTGCATGCTAAGCAAGTAATCGTTCCTCCCCAAACCCAACAAAAAGAAGGAAGGATTTTTTTTCCTCTGGAAGGAGAACAGGGTCTCTAGACTAAAGAACATACTAGACACACCGAGAACAGGAGTACAACACTAAAACAAGAAGATTAAGTCAACAGAGACATACTAGATGCTTAGCCTTTCCCCATTCCCCTGACAGCTATCAAAGGGAATACTGGTGTCTGGACTTTAAACATCCAAGCATGAAGATAATAATATACAATGTCTCCAAGGAAAATCTAACTAGGCTAAAACAAAAGAACTTAGAGATAAGGACTTAAGGGTTTTCACTAGATTGTTATCCAAGGCGGTGGTTCCCAAAGTGAGTGGAGGCCTCTATCTGCCCTGGGGAGCATCTGGCAATATTTGAGGACATTTTTGGTTGTCACAACATGGGTTAAGGACCACTAGTGGGTAGAGACAGAAGATGCTAAATAACCTACAACACACAGCTCAGCCTCAACAACAGAGGATTTTAAAACCCCAAATGTCAACAATAACGAGATTGAGAAACTGTTCTAGAGCTATACTTCTCAAAGTGCTGTCCCCCAGATGAGCAACTTTCACCATTACCAGGTTAATTTGATAGAAATGCAAATTCTCAGGACCCAATCAAATCAGAAACTCTGGGGATGAGGCCCAGCAAGCTATGCGTTTTTTTTTTTTTTTAATCTATGGTTTAACAAGCTTCCCAGGTGATCAGATGGTTCTGATGGACAGTGCTCTAGGTCTAATAAATTTCCCCCAAATTTGCAGGCAATTAATGAACATATTAAGTGACATTAAAAGGAAACAGTCACTAAAATCAACAACAAAAAAGGTGTTCTTAACAAATAACTTGCTAACAGGAAAAAGCAGAGAGGAACCTATAGATGAAAATGAAACCCTTAAGTAAACATGGGACACTCAACCAAGATAAAATCATAAACTGGGTCTTAAAACAAACCTTGGAAATGTTAATAATTGTAAATTTGAAACCATGTAAGTATATTCTTCAACACTAATGGAATAACAGTAGAAATTGGTAACAGAGAGATACCTGAAACATTTCCACATTAAACAAAACACTTCCAAATAAGTCATGGGTCAAAAAGAAAGTCTTGAAGAACAATTAAAAAAATATTTTCAACTGAACAAAAATGAAGCTACAATGTCAAAATTTGTAAGATGCAGCTACAGCAAGACCTAGAAAAATTTACAGCGTTAAAGACATAAATTTAAGAAAGGTCACAAATCAGCAACCTCAAGTTTCAACCTTTAGAAAACAGAACAACAACAAATGAACCCCCCCCCCAAAAATAGCAGAATTCAAAAACAGAAAAATAAGAAAAACATCTCTCAAAATATCAGTAAAATTGATTAGAATCTAGACACAAAGGCCAAAAAAAAGCCAGAAGATATAAATTAGCAATATCAGGAACAAGAAAAGGAAATGACTACAGACCCCACAATTAAAAGGGTAACAAGGAAAACTCCTTATTCCTTATTGTTGTTTAGCTGCTAAATTGTGTCCAACTCTTTTACGATCCCATGAACCATTTCCTTCTCCAAGGGATCTTCCCGATCCAAGGATGGAACTCAACTCTCCTGCACAGGCAGGCAGATTCTTTATGACTGAGCCACCAGAAAAGCTCAAGAAAAACTCTGCATGCAAGGTGTTTGACAACTTGGATGGACCGGTATCTTCAAAGATTCAAGCTACTAGAACTCATACACTCTCTTCTGAAAATAGAAAAGGAAACAATTTCAATTAATTTCATGAGGGCAATATTACCGATACCAAAACTAGAAAAGAAAAACCACAGACCAATATCCCTCATGAACACAGACAGAAATGCTTCATAATATACTACCAAGTTAAATCCAGCAATATAGAACAAGAATAACTCTTAATGACCAAGTGAGGTTTACCCTAAAATTTCAACATTTGAAAAACCAATATAATTCACCATATTGATAAAAGGAAAAGAAAATCCACACCATCTTAACAATCAATAACAAAAAAGCATTAGAAAGCATTCATTTCTAAGAAAATTCCCAGGAAATCAGGAATAAAAGGAAACTACTTAGACCTGATAAAGTACATCTACAAAATATTTACTCTTTGGAATAATAATGGTGACCAATTGAATGTTTTCCCTCTAAGACCAGTAACAAAGCAAGGATGTCTGCTCTCCAAATAATAATTGATTCCACTTATACAAGATACCTAGAACAGACAAATTATCAGAGTCAGAAAATTAACTGCTAGATGCCAGGGGCTGGGAAGCATGGAGGGGCAATGGGGAGTTAGAGCTTAATGGAGACAGAGTTTCAGTTTAGGAAGGTGAAAAATTGGGGGGATGGATGATGGTGACAGTTGTCCAACAATGTGAATGTAGTTAGTGCCACTGAACTGTACCATTAAACATGGTTAAAATGCTATGTTTTACATCATGTGACTTTTACCACAATAAAAACAAACTTTAATAAAAGGGGGGATGTCTGCTCTCTATTCAACATCATATTGAAAATTCCTGCCAATGCAACAAAGCAGGAAAAACAAATGCATAATTAGTACAAAAGAGGAAAAAATAGGAAACTTATCAGTTCCTTGCAATATATGAGCTTTATTTGCATCTCACTTGAAACAGAAATCTTTTGCAAGGGAATGGGAAAAGCCAGACTGGGAGAAAACACTTAGAAATGATCATCTGATAAAGGACTGTTATTTAAAGTAATTCTCTGGTGATCCAATGGTTGAGAGTCTGTCAATGCGGGGTTCACAGGTTTGATCCCTGATCTGGGAGGATCCCACATGCCAAGGGGCAGCTGGGCTCGTGTGCCACAACTACTGAGACCACCATCTAGAGCCTGTGGGCCGCAACTACTGAGGCTAGGCACCACGACGACTGAAGCCCCTGCACCTACAGCCTGTTCTCCACAACAAGAGAAGTCACTACAAGAAGCCTGTGCACCACAATTGACAAGTAGCCCAAGCTCAACTCAACTAGAGAAAGCCCATGCGCAGCAACAAAGGCCCAGTGCAGACAAAAATAAATAAATAAAGGTTAAGAAAAAAAACTGAACACAATTTAAAAAACAGGCAAAAATTGTAACAGATATCTCACCAAAGAAGATACACAGATGGCAAAGAAGCATATTTGTATCATAGGCCATTAGGAAACTGCCAATTAAAACAAGAAGAGAGCACTATATAACTTTTAGGATGGCCAAACTAAAACAGAAACATCATCAAATACTGGCAAGGAAATGAAACAGGAACTCTCATTCATTGCTAATGGGAATACAAAATGGTATAGCCACTTGGCAAGAGTTTAGCAATTTCTTACAAAACTAAACATAAGTCTTACCATTTGGTCCAGCAAGGACCCTCTCCGTGGTATTTACCCAAAGGAGTTGAGAACTTATGGACAAACAAAACGTGCTCACAGGTGTATATGACAGCTTTATTCATTAATGTCAAAGGTTGGAAGCAACCAAGAAATTGTTCCACAGGTGAATAAATAAACCATGGTACATCCAGACAAAGGGATATTATTTAGCAATAGAAAGAAATAAGCCATAAAACCATCAAAAGAACCATGGAGGAAACTTAAACGCATACTAAGTCAAATAAGCCAATCTAAAAGGCTACATACTGTATAATTCCAACTAGACAATATTCTGGAAAGGACAAAACTATGGAGACAGTAAATGGATCAGTGGTTGCCAGGAGTTAGGGTAGAGGCAGAGCATATACACTATATACACTTGTCAAAACACCAAGAGTGAGTCTTAAACTATGAATTTTGAATGATAAGGATGTGTCAATGTAGGTCCATCAATTGTAACAAATGTACCATCCCAGGGTGGGATGTTGATGGGGAGATTCAAGTGTGTGTGTGGGTAGGGGGAGCCCCAAGGAGTATGGGAACTCCGTATTTCCGGCTCAAGTTACTATAAACCTGAAACTGCTCTAAAAAGTCTTTTTTTAAAAAGGCAAAAATATATAGTAAATTCATGCTATCATTACACTTAAAAAGTCATTTTGAGACAATGGGGAAATTCTGGATTGGTGCAATTTAGCCAGTATTAATTGGTAAGGCAGGATAATGTACTCTTGTTTTTTAAAAGAGGGTCCTTATCTTTTAGAGATACATGCTAAAATATTAAAGGATGAAGAGAGATAATCCATGAGAGATGAGTCAGATAATGGAACTGAGAGGAGCCTTAAGGGTAAGTACACTTAAAACAAGGCTGGCTCTAAGATTAATTGTCAAACCTGGGTGAAGGATTCATGGGGAGTCAACTTACTATTATCTCTACTTCTTTAAGTATTTAAAATTACCCATGACTTTAAAATTCAGAAAAATTTTAAAGCGGGGAGAGTAACTGGCAATCTAAAATTTCATATCCAGTGCAAATTCCCCCAAAATGAAATAAAAATAGACATTTTCTGACACACAAAAACAGAGAATTTGTTACGCAGCATATACAGACTACAGGAAATGTTAATGAGTTCCTCAGACAGACGAAAATGATCCTCTCCTAAGTGAAGGAATAAAACAATGGAAAGAATAAATCAAAATAAAAACTGACTTTATAAAGTATTAACAATGTCTTGTGTTAGAAGGAGGAAAAGAAGAGGACAAAGGAGGAAGGAAGGGGGGGGTTCAAATATAGTCTGCAGGCAGATATAAACAGTGCTCAATTGTTCTAAGGTTCTTGTAATAACAGCAAAGAAATACAAGTACTTACTGATTTAGACATTTTATAAGATGCATATGGTATTCTCTGGGACAACTACTAAACAATATAAACAGCATACATCTACCAACCTAATAAAAGGGGCAACTGGAAAAGGGGGAGGGCGAATAGCTGGAATAATACAAATCAAAAGAGAAAAAAGCAACATAGAAGAGACAGGAAAAACAGAAATCAGCAGTAAAATGGGAAATGTAAAGCAAATGTATCAATAATTACATAACAGACAACATGTTACAAAGACAAAATTGCCAGACTGTATCTAAAAACCCAATTTCATGTTGCTTAAAAAAAGATACACATAAATTACTAAGGGAAGAAAAAAAAAAGAATGGGTAAAAATAGGCTATGCAAAAACTAACCAAATAAAGTTAATGAGGCTACTTGACAATTTTTTTTTTTACAATTGAAGTGTAGTTGATTTACAATGTTGTGTTAATTACTGCTGTTCAGCAAAGAGACTCAATTATACATATTGTGTGTAAATATATAAATATATACACACATTCTTTTTCAAATTCTTTTCTATTATGGTCTATCACAGGACACTGAATAGTTCCCAGAACAAAGCAAACTTTAATACAATACAAAAGCTACTAGGACATTTCAACATTAGAAAGTGTTCGATTCACAAGAAAACTTTAAATGTACATGTATATCATAATACAGCTTCAAAATACATAAAGCAAAAATAAAATAGAACTACAGAGAAAATTAAACTAATCCAAAAGTACAGAAACATATTTTATAGCACATTTACCTCAGTAACTGATAGAATAAAACAGACAAAAAGAAAAAAAAAGATTTGAACAACTTAATTAACTGATGGCTCAACTGGCATGTATAAAACACTGTATCCAACAACCACAGAATAAGTGTTCTTTTCTAGTACATTTACAAACTTACATACTGGGTTACTGGCCTCCCTGGTGGCTCAGAGGTAAAGAATCCTCTGCCAATACAGGAGACACAGGTTCAATCCCTGGGTCAGGAAGATTCCCTGGAGAAGGAAATGGCCACTCACTCCAGTATTCTTGCCTGGGAAATCCTATGGACAGAGGAACTTGCTGCTAGCGACCCCATGGACTGCAGCCTACCAGGCTCCTCGGTCCATGGGACTTTTCCAGATAAGAGTACTGGAGTGGGATGCCATTGACTGAGGAGACTGGTAGGTTACAGTCCATGGGGTCGCAAAGAGTCGGACATGACTGAGCAATTTCACTTTCCCTTTTCAGCAACTGAACAACAATAATAATAGTGGGCCATAAAGCATGTCAACATATTTCAATAAGTTTAAATCTTTTAAAGCATGCACTCCACACACAAAGTAAACAGAACAATGGAGGAGTTGTTATTTAGTCACTAAGTCATGTCTGACTCTTGCAACCCGGAGGACTGCCACCCACCAGGTTCCTCTGTCCGTGGGATTTTCCAAACAAGAATACTGGAATGGGTTGCCAAACCCTTCTCCAGGGGAAGATCCTGAAACAAACTGAGTCCATATCTCCTGTTTGGCAGGCAGATTCTATACCACTGAGCCACAAAGTAAGCCCTACCATGCAATTAAACAGCATCAAAAAGGTAAATCAGTTAAACACTAGTTCAACTGGAAAAGATTTCCCAGACAGGACACAAAAAAATTTAGCCATAAAAAAGCCACAATAAATTAAACTATCTTTAACAGAGTAAAATGTTAAGCAACAGACTGAAAATATCTACAATACCAAAAACCAACAGAGACCTTGAAACCCAGATTTTATACAGATAGCCTGCCAACCAGTAAAATACAACCCAACTGAAAACCAGTCAATAGACTGAAATAACAACTTCACAAAAATGAAATCTAAATGGCCAATAAACAACGGAAGGGGACTAATCCTAAAATAATTGGGTAACTTTAAAACCTCTGACATGGGACTTCCCTGGTGGTCCAGTGGTTAAGAATCTGTCTTCCAATGCAGGGGATGCGGGTTCAATCCCTGGTTGGGGAACTAAAATCCCACATGCCACAGGGCAACCAAACCTGCACACTGCAAATAAAGAAGTCTGTGTGCTGCAATCAGTGAACACGCACACTCTATAGAGTCCATGATTCGCAACAAGAGAAGTCCCATGCACCACAATGAAGACCCAGCGCAGCAAAATGTAAAAAATAAAAAAGTAAAAATACTGTAATAGATTCAGGCACATAGCAGAGGGATTCAGCCATACACACACGTATCCATTCTCCCCCAAACTTCCATCCATTAATCAACTATATATACCCCAATACAAAATGGCTTAAAAAAATAAATAAGTAAAAAACAAAGTAGAACTAGTGACATATCCACTGAATAGTCCAATACAAAAACTGTTACAGGGCTTCCCTGTTGACTTAGTGGAAGAGAAGCCACCTACCAATGCAGAAGACATGGGTTCAATCCCTGGTCCAAGAAGATCTCACATGCCGTGGAGCAACTCAGCCTATGTGTCACAATACTGCGCCTGTGCTCTAGAGCCCAGGAACTGCCAACTACTGAAGCCTGCACGCCCTAAGGCCCAAGAATCACAACTACTAAGCCTATATGGCTCCACTATTGAAGCCAACACAGTGAGAAGCCTACACATCATAACTAGAGAAAAGGCCCCACTGGCTGCAACTAGAGAAAAAAGTCTGCACAGCAATAAAGACTCAGCACAACCAAAAATAAATAAATAGAATTATTGAAATAAAAATCTACTGAACAGCACAGGGAACTCTGCTCAATATTCTGTAATGACCTATATGGACTTAAAAAACTAAAAAAAGAGTGTGTGTGTGTGTATATATATATATATATATGTATGTATGTATGTATAGCTCATTCACTTTGCTGTACACCTGAAATTAACACAACATTGTAAATCAACTATACTTCAATAAAAACCTTAAAATAAAGTTTCTCTAAAAATTCTAGTTTTAGGTAGCAGACCAGAGTGGCTATGAGACACAGAAATCACAACACAGATGATCGCCCAAGAATAAGAGATGGTCATCCATGAGCATAATTAAGCAGAGACAGTTAAGACCTGGTACCCCAAAACAGCCACAACCTTAAAAGCTTCTATCATAGAATGGTAGTGAATGCTTTATTTAAGGGCTAGAATCCTACTAACCATGAATTGTCAATGTTGGGAAGGATAGTTTGGCGCTCTGGACATACTAGGGGCTTCTCTGATATCCTAGATGCAAAGGGCTAAGATCTTAGTGGCACACAGTTCAAAATGCACTCATACTCATCATTATTTTACTAAGCAGCTACATCATGCCTCGAACCACATCCCCACATCGTCTCATTCAATCTTCACAAAGATCTCAAGAAACCAAAGTCCTTACAGACTCAAAGGAATCACTTTCTCCTAAAGAATTACAGCATTGTTGAAAACTAACATCACTGATACTAGAATCCTCTAGCTTCGTGAAACTCTTGGTTCTGAGGGGCACCTAAGGCAATTCAAAATAAGAATTTATAGCACTTCATGTTGAAGATCGGAAAGCATTATGAAAGAGATAAGGTACAAAGAGAAACTGTGTAATGTGACGACCTATTATAACCCAATTCTTATAAAAATAAATTTTAAATTTCAAATAACTGATGTCAAACAATTTAGGTAATTAGAACTACTCCCAAACAGACTAACATTGGTTTACTCTGAGCAAATTATTCAAAGCTTGGAACAAACTTTACAAAAACAAAGTATAACAATAACTCTCAGCTGCCTGCCACTCCACTGAAAACAAAAATGAGTAAATCTTAATTTTAATTATACCAAATCAGATATGCTCTAGTTTCCCAAATAAGCTACATTTTAGAACATTTTAATCCAAATATGATGTTATATTTTTACAGAAGAGCCAAAAATCCTGCATGTACTTCATACATCCTTAAACTTCTATTCTGCACTCTACAAAAGGTAGAGGAAACAGTTTACAGTAGCTTCAAATTTTCCAATTTGATCTCTAAGATTTGAACTTATCTGTTTTATCTATTATACTTTTATTGAACACAAGGAAAAAAATCAGAAACTAAGTAGTACTGACTTAGGAAAAAAAAAACTAGCAACTTTTTTTTAGAATAATGCAATGCTGTATTTATCGACATGGAATGCTCAAAATTTTGCATTAAGTGAAAAATTTAACTTTAAATCAAGAGCATCAAGTTTGATTTTTTAGATTTATTTTTTAATTGGAAGAAAACTGCCTTACTATGTTGTGTTTTCTGCAGTACAACAGCGAAAATCAGTCATAATTATACATTGGCTTCCCAGGTGGCTCTAGTGGTAAAAAACCCACCTGCCAATGTAGGAGACGTAAGAGAGGCAGATTCAATCCCTGGGTCAGGAAGATCCCCTGGAGAAGGAAATGGCAACCCACTCCAGTATTCTTGCCTGGAGAATCCCACGGACAGAGGAGCTGGCCAGCTACAGTCCATGGAGTAGCAAAGAGTCAGACACGAGACAGACGGACGGACGGACGGACAGACAGACAGACAGACAGACAGACACAGACACACACACACACACACACACACACACACACACACACACACTTCCATTAGCTATCTATTTGACACATGATAGTGTATACATCCCACCCTCTCCTTCCTCTGCTATGTCCACAAGCCCATTGTATGTATGTACCACAACTTTTTATCCATTCATCTGTCTATGGACATCTAGGTTGTATCCATGTCCTGGCTATTGTAAATATTGTTGCAATGAACATTGGGGTACATGTGTCTTATACAATTGTGGTTTTCTCAGGGTGTATGCCCAGTAGCAGGATTACTGGGTCATATGGTAGATCTATGCCAGGTTTTTAAAGGAATCTTCACATTGTTCTCCATAATTGCTGTATCAGTTTACATTCCCACCAACAACACATCCTCTCCAGCATTTACTGTTTGTAGATTTTATGATGATGGCCATTCTGATTGGTGCAGGGTGATGCCTCATGGTAGTTTTGATTTGCACTTCCCTAGTAATTAACAATGTGGAGCATCTTTTCATGTTTATTGGCCATCTGTATGTCTTCTTTAGAGAAATGTCCATTTAGGTGTTCTGCCCATTTTTTGATGGGCTGTTTTTCTGATATTGAGCTGTATGAGCTGCTTAAATATCTTTGGAGACGAATCGTTTGATTAGCATTCTTAAAAATTCTCAAAGCAGCTTTAGACAGGAGGCAGCCCAGACAACATTCTTCTGTAGAAACAAAATTTATTGCAACAAATTATATAAAATGCTTCCATATACCTAGGGAAGAATCCTAACCAAAAAGGATTTTCATAATTTCCTTTAGTTATTTCTATACTACCTTGATAGATATGCTTATTTTTGTCCTTCCGCTCATGTGGCCACCACCAGTTCAAAATGAACATACTGGAATGAGTTTCTAAGGATACGTATTTCTTATAAATGTAAGTTTCCTACTCTGGTCTTGCTCTTGACAACCTATAGAAACTTCCAACAGGCTAGAAAGGTTGAAAAGTATCTCAGGAATCAAAATTTCAACATACTTCAAAGTAAGTTATTTAATGATCTGAAATCAACTCAGCCATCTACAAAACATTCAGTAGCCTTCTCATTTTCTCAACATCATCCGAAGTAAGGTGTTTCACATCAGTGGATTATCCAGCTAATGTTCACGCCTGTGTGAAAACCAAAACAGCTCCCCATTCTACCAAATACAATTTAATTTTCTGACAATACTGAGTTAGTTACTGGTACAGTATCAGCTGCTGTCCTACAATATAGAAATACTGTTCCAGACTCTCAAACTGTCTTATATTTGCTTTTTATCTTCCAGTACATTCTTATCTTTACAGCATACTCTCTTCCCCCTAAATTTGCTATTTTTAATCTGAGGAAGAAGAGGCAAATAAATAATCAAGAATTAGAAGGCTACATAAAATAGAAAGCTGTATGAAATGGAAAAATCTAAGATTTAATATAGTATTAACTTTTACGACACAAATCTCATCTGTTCAGGGTCTACTTCATTTATTCCCTGTTCCTGATTTGTTTAGGGGAAGAAAATGAGAAACACAAACATGGTGGGGTAGGGCGGAGACAAAGCATTACCATATTAGGGAAGAATGTTTATGAGACAAGTTAGACCTAAATTCAAACCTTATTTTTGCCACTTACTAGTTGTATGACTTCTAAGATGTTACCTGTCTCTGAGCCTCAGTTTTCTATCACTAAAATGGAGATTATAATTATTCTGCAGGACTAATGGGACAATTAAGTGATGAATGTAATATATCTGGGCATAGTACACTCAGGCAAACACTTAAATATTTCTAACCTAACTGTGTGAGGATAAACTCTGAACTATAAACTCTTTAAAATATTGAGTTAATATGCTTTTATGAAACAGTCATCCCTTACCAATATCCCACAATCCAAATTTACTTTTGAATAGCCAGTCTCTGCTTATATTAAATATCCTTACCAAAAAAAAAAAAACAGAAAAATCTTGCAAGCTCAAAATAAAATCCCCAAAACTAAAGATTAAAACACTGTAATTTCATTTCCTGCAGAACCACATATTAACAGCATTTAACAAGAATTTTCTAAATAGTTGTGTGAATAACATACTGCATTCAAATATTTGCTATTTCAGTATTTTTAAGTCATAGTTCCTTTGAGAGTCTCTACTTTTTAATCAGTTTTTAATTCAGTACTGCTTATATCTCTCAAAAAAAAACAATACAAAAAATGTAAAAAATACATTTAAGGTTACTCAAACCTCAGGCATTATTCTCCAAATGCCTGAGGTCTGAGTAACCTTAAAGTACCCTCATTAAAAAACAGTGCATAAATCTTACATTAACATGTTGGGCATAAGATAAACTACAGAAACATAAGCAGCTATATGAGAAAAGGGCACCTTCTTATAAATATAAATCTGAACAGTCGAAAATGTTACAGTGCATTATCAATAGAAACTCTTAAAAACTGTATGTTTAAATACATACAGTTTACAAATAACTACAAACTAAATGTTTCACTTTCACATGCTAGCAAACTAAGCTTTCTTCTAGAAGCCAATTCAAGTGAAGTATATAAACTCTGAGTTAGGTACTTTTACATATTGTTTCATGAAATCCTTCAAATAACCTAGTACAGCAGGTATTTAATCACATGTTAAGAATATGGCCAGTGAGGCTCAGAGGTGTAAAGCCGTATTCCAAGGTTAATGCTTTCTCCAAAATGCAGACCACAATATTCCTAATGACAATACCCTTTCCCCTTCTTCAAAAATATTAATATTATGCATTAGGCTGGTGCAAAAATAATTGTGGCTTTGCATCAAACTTTGCCATTTGATTCTGGAACACATTCTTAAATGTGGTTATATTATACATCACTTAAATGTGCATTTCTCGCTTTGCTTTTTGCTAGCAATATTACCTGTTATGTACTTTATTTTAGACTATGGAAATGACAAAAAGCAAATCCGAGCAATTTTATGAGTTCAAAATGAATTGCAAAGCAGCAAAGACAACTCGCAACAACAACGCATTTGGCCCAGGAACTGCTAACGAATGTACAGTGCAGTGGTGCTTCAAGAAGACAAAAGCCCTGAAGATGAGAGGAGTGGCCAGCCATCAGTTGGTCTCAGCTGACTACAACCAATTGAGAGCAATCATCAAAGCTGGTCCTCTAACAAGTACGTGAGCAACTGTCGAAGAACTCAACTTCGACCATTCTATGGTCTTGGGCATTTGAAGCAAATTGGAAAGGTGAAAAATCTCAGTAAGTGGGTGCCTCATGAGCTGACCGTAAATCAAAAAAATCGTCGTTTTGAAGTGTCATCATCTTTTATTGTATGCAGCAATGAAGAGCAATTTCTCAATTAGATTGTGACATGTGACAAAAAGTGGATTTTATACAATAACCAGCAATGACCAGCTCAGAGCTTGGACTAAGAAGCAGCTCCAAAGCACTTTCAAAGCCAAACTTGCACCAAAATAAGGTCATGCTCACTGTATGGTGGTCTGCTGCTGGTCTGATCCACTAGTTTTCTGAATTCCAGCGAAACCGTTACATCTGAGAAGTATGTATGCTCAGCAAATTAATGAGATGCACTGAAAACTGTAACGCCTGCAGCCAGCACTGATCAACAGAAAGGACCCAATTCTTCTCCATGACAATGCCTGACAGCCCACTGCACAATCAATGCTTCAAAAGTTGAACAAATTGGGCTATGAAGTTTTGCTTCACTAGCTATGTTTACCTGACCTCTTGCTAACTGACTACCACTTCAAGTATCGACAATTTTTTTGAGGGCAAAATGCTTCCACAACCAACAGGAGGCAGCAAATGCTTTTCAAAAGTTTATCAAATCCTAAAGCACAGATTTTTACACTACAAGAAAAAACAAACTTACTTCTCGTTGGCAAAAATGTATTGACTGTAATGTTTCCAATTTTGATTAATAAAGATGTGCTTGAACCTAGTTATAATGATTAAAATTAATGGTCCAAAACCACAATTACATTTGCACCAACCTAATAAATACAAATAATCAATAAATAACAGTGGAATGAGTTAGCTCTTCATATGCCAACATAGAAAGACTGTGAAGATACAAATAAAGAGTAAGGTAAAAGTGTGGGTAATCTGCTTAACAGGAATAAGTAGAAAATTACATATGGGTAAATATATCAGTATTTTTCTGAACAGAATTAGATACACACTTAAGAATGGGTTTCCCTTTTAAAAAAATTTTTTTGAGTTTTGTATTAGGGTATAGCCAGTTAACAATTTTGTGACTGTTTCAGATGAACATCAAAGGGACTCAGCCATACACATATATGTTTATTTCACACTTTTCTCATTTGAAATTTCCTAAACAGAATGCATGATGTATTTCATTTTCCTTGCAGTCTGTATTTTTAAAACTAATAAAGCCATACTCTTTATAAAAACTAGAGAGAGTCTTAAAGGCTATTAAAAAAAAAAATCTAATGAAAGACCTCGTACCAGTCTAGAAATCTACACATTAGTTGCTTAATCCATAAATCAAGCAGTCTAGTTAGTCATATCTACAGGATATCAAACTCACTCAGAACGGCATAAATTTACCTAGAACAAACCAGAGCTCGTATCTTCTGGTGATGAAAATTATTTGCAAAATAGATGCACATATATATATATTGTTTATACCTATAATAAATGGAATCTGATATGCTAACTCAGTAAGTTTTGCATCAAGTAGATTTGGAGATAGCAACATTAGTGTCTTGAAAAACCTCCCAATTCTAATTTAATGGGATTTTCTTTTTTTTACAGTGGAAGTTGCTCAGATAAGAGAAACAACTAAAATAATGCCATTGGGACTTCCTTGGTGATACAATGGCTAAGAATCCACTTGCCAATGCAGGGCATGTGTTGGAGTCCTGATCTGGGAAGATTCCACATGCTGCTGTGAAGCACCTAAGCCCGTGCATCACAACTAGAGCCCAAATGCTGCAACTATTAAAGCCCTTAAGCCTCAAACCTGTGCTCCACAGGAGAAGCCATCACAATGAGAAGCCCTGCACACCACAAATAGAGAGCAGGCCTCGCTCTCTGCAGCTAGAGAAAGCCCAAGTGCACCACTGAAGACCAAGCACAACCAAAAATTAAGATAAATATTTTTTTAAATAAATAATGCTATTGGACACTTGATTAAAGTAAGACTAAACGTCACATTTTTCTAAGCAAATCACACTGTTAAAATATTCCCAACTAAGCACAAAACACTGCAAAAAAAAAATCTTTAACACACTATTTGCTCATTCACTCTATAAATATTTGCATTACTCAATGTGTGCCAAGTACAATACTAGGCAGGTACCATGGGATTAAGAGGTAAGCAAAATAGCCCCTACCTTTGTAAATTATTACAGTATGGGGAGGGAAGGATAAGTCCATTTAATCACAAAATGGTATCAGAGATTATAGTCACTGATCTAATTTACAGTGGCAAGTTCAAGCAAACTTCAATGAACTAATACTTATATAAACCTAAATGCTGAAAAGCCAACCAGAGAAAAGTCAAGGCATCTTGCAGGTGTGGACTCCAGAGTCAGTCACTGGATTTCAATCTCGGCTCACTATATAACAAGTGTATACATTTAACCACTTTTCTAACCTGAGTCTTGGTTTCTTTATTTTTAAACAACAGGTAACAATAGTACTTTCACCATAAAGTTGTGAAACTTTAAAAAGTATTAAGGCAATATGCCTTAGTATAATAAGTCTGTAGTAAATATTATGTTACTGTCATTAGCAGCATTGGCAAAAGCTCAAAAGGACAAACAGCTAGTGATAGTTGGAGGAAAAGACTTAAAAACAGCTGAAATGCAGTGAATGACCAGGAACAGGTAAGTAGAAAACAAAGCATGAAGAAGACCTTATTAGCTATGCTATCGAATTATGAAGTCTCTAACTAAAGTGGCTACTGAACACTTGAAATGTGGCTAGTTCAAATTAAGATATGCTGTGCGTGTAAAATACACACCACATCCTGAATACCTAGTATGAAACAGAAAAGTACCTTAATTTTTAAAATATCAGTTACATGTTGAAATGATACTTAAGATATACTAGGTTAAAAAATATATATTACAATTACAAACCCAAAAGACAGAAACAACCCAAGTGACACTGACAGCTTAATGGATAGACAAAATGGGATATATACATACCACAGTATACACAGACAATGGAGTATCCTTCAGGCTTAAAGAAGAAGGAAATTCTGTCACATGCTGAAACATGAATCAAACTTAAGGACACTATGCTAAGTGAAATAAGGCAGTCACAAAAGGACCAATATTATGATTCCACTCTTATGAGAAACCTAAGTAGTCAAATTCATAGAAACAAAAAACAGAATGGTTCTTGCCAGAGGCTGGCAGGATGGGATAATGGAGAACTATTGTTTATAGGTACAGGGTTTCGGTTTAAGATGAAAAGAATTCTAGAGATGGATGGTGGTGATGGTTGCACAACAATATGAATGTATTTAAGGTCACTGAACTAACTGTACACTCAAAAATGGTTAGGATGGTAAATTTTATGTTCTAAGTATTCTAATAAAAAATTAATTTTTTAAGTGGCTATGAGAAAAATTATATATGCAGCTTGCATTATATCTCTACCAGTCACGCTGTTAAACCTAAGTCATGGCAAAATTTTCCAATAAGCAAGGTTTTGAGGAACCGTGTGACAAAATCTGGATCTAGTGAGACCTAATGCCCTATAGTAGGAGTCAGCAAATTTCCAGTAAAGGGATAGACAGTAAATATTTTCAGCTCTATGGGCTGTTCTGATAGTACAGATAACATAGAGATGAATGGGCATGGTGAATTTGGCTCACTCTAGTTGGCTGCTACTGCTACGTCACGTCAGTCGTGTCCGACTCTGTGTGACCCCATAGACGGCAGCCCACCAGGCTCCTCTGTCCCCGGGATTCTCCAGGCAAGAATACTGGAGTGGGTTGCCATTTCCTTCTCCAATTCATGGAAGTGGAAAGTGAAAGGGAAGTCGCTCAGTCGTGTCCAACTCCTAGTGACCCCATGGACTGCAGCCTACCAGGCTCCTCCGTCCATGGGATTTTCCAGGCAAGA
The DNA here is from genome assembly GCF_032405125.1 of Capricornis sumatraensis. NCBI lineage: Eukaryota > Metazoa > Chordata > Mammalia > Artiodactyla > Bovidae > Capricornis > Capricornis sumatraensis. The sequence goes on from NC_091074.1 coordinate 86,053,218, forward strand.
GTACTGGAGTGGGGTGCCATTGCCTTCTCCGCTAGTTGGCTCACACCTGCCTTAAGACATTCACTGTAAGCAACAGCTCCTACCAGCTCAGTCTTAATTTTCAGAAATCGAATAAACCAGTTTTATAGTCATAGCCTAAAATCTTCTGCAAGGAGAGGTATTTACTACCATGGAAACAAGCAAACACTACAAATTAGTGCTGTTTTCCCCCCCAAAGAACTAGCTGATAAACATCTACTAGCACACCACTTAGCTTAGGTAAAGAATTAACTTCTCTCCTATGCATTTAAAAGCATATTGGCTGGAAAAACAGACAGTCATTCAAAACATTTTTTTTTTTTGTCAGCAACTGACACACAACTGAGTGATTGAAATGAACTGATTAAAATCTTTCTGGGTTCTGTGGTTGAGATGAAGCTTCTCAGTTAAGGTTGCTCTAAAAAATAAAGAAAGAACGAAAGAAAGGCTCTTCTAGAAAAACTGTTTCAGTAACCAGAAGCGAGAATGAACATCCTGTGGCAGTCAAGAGTGTTGAGCTGAAGGGAGAGCAGCTTCAAATGAAGCCATGAGAGGAGGGCAGAAAACAATGAGATTATGTATAGCCAGCTGTCCAAATTCACAAACACAGAGGGAGACTTTGGGAGTTGAGCATTTGCAGATTTTGGTATCCACAGTGGGTCCTGGAACCAATCCCTGGCAACACCGAGGGACAACTGTACTGCACTCAGTAAACACTAAGTAACTGGTGGTGGTTCAGTCACTAAGTCATGTCTGACTCTTGCAACCCCATGGACTGTAGCCCGCCAAGCTCCTCTGTTCGTGGGATTTTCCAGGCAAGAATACTAGAGTGGGTTGCCATTTCCTTTCCAGCATATCTTCCCGACTCAGGGATCAAACTTGTGTCTCCCACTTTGCTGGCAGATTCTTTACAGCTGAGCCACCAGGGAAGCACGTCTTCCCAAACCAGGGATCGAACCCAGGTCTCCCTCATTGCAGGCAGATTCTTTACCAGACTGAGCCACCAGGGAAGCCCAAGAACACTGGAATGGGTAGCCTGTCCCTTCTCCGGGATCTTCCCAACCCAGGAATTGAACCGGGGTTTCCCGCGTCGCAGGCAGATTCCTTACCAGGTGAGATACCAGGGAAGTCCTAAGTAATATTATCATGCATATGGTCTAGATTCAGTTATAAACAAATATTTACTTAGCCCATACCATGTACTGCTGCTGCTAAGTCGCATCAGTTGTGTCCGACTCTGTGTGATGCCATAGATGGCAGCCCACCAGGCTCTGCTGTCCCTGGGATTCTCCAGGCAAGAACACTGGAGTGGGTTGCCATTTCCTTCTCCAGTGCATGAAAGTGAAAAGTGAAACTGAAGTTGCTCAGTCGTGTCCGACTCTCGGCGACACCATGGACTGCAGCCTACCAGGCTCCTCCGTCCATGGGATTTTCCAGGCAAGAGTACTGGAGTGGGGTGCCACTGCCTTCTCCGTACAGTATAACACTTCTCCCAATAGTGTTACCAAAGGGAACCACCACAGATCTTCTCTAGCGCACACACAAAAAATTAATCAAATAATCACATGATTACAGGCTTTAAGTTGTAATAAACTATGACCCAAACCAGGATAGTATGAGAAAGTACAATGGGGAATCTCAACCTACTCTGGAAAATCAAGGATACTTCTTTGAGAAAGTGACCTTTGCACTGACTGGGAATAGCCAAAGAGTGAGAGGCATTCTGGGTAGCAAGAACAAACTGCACAAAACTCCTCAGGCAAGGGAAAAAAAATGATTAACAGACCAAGGAACTAAAACGTCAGTAAGGCAAGAGCCAAATGACCAAGGAGGAAAGATGGCATCAGACTGGAGAGGCAGGAAGGAACCTTATCACACAAGGCCTCATGGCCCCATTAAAGTCAAGTCCAAGATCAGTGGGGAGTTGTTAGTTTATGTAGAGGGTAACATGATCTGATTAATATTTTTCAGAGACTGCTCTAGGAGTTAATGGGGGTGCAGGGAGGGAACTGACCAGTAGGCTACCATAGTTTCTAGGTAAGCAATAATGGCAACTTAGTGAAGTCAATCCTCAATCTTAAAACTACCTACATAATTTATTAAATACCCCATTGCAGCAATTTTTGGCCTCAGGACACCACTATTACAAAATTTGAAACCCCACAGAGCTTTTGAAACTCCATGGAGCTTTTAAGCAGGTTAAAGCCACTGATATACTAGAAACTAAAGCTAAGAAATCTTTAAAAATATTAATTCACAATAATAAACTCATTACATTAATAGAAGCATTTCCTTTTTTTTTTTTTAACCAAAAGTAACCATTTTCCTAGTGTGAATAACCTTTAAATTTTTGTAAATAACTTCAGTCTCATACTGGAAGACAACTGGAATTTTACATCTGTCTTGGTATCCCACATCTTGCAGATTCTGAAAAAGTATGTAGTTTGTTTTTGAGAAAATTAGAGTGAAAAAAATATCTCGGGAAATTATGAAAGCGGTGTTGACCTTATGATCCTCCTAGGAGGGCTATGGGGACCCCCAGACCATATTAAGAACTGCTGCTTGAGTAACAGAAAGTCAAGTAAGCACAACAAAACGCTCCATAGCAGGAAAGCTACAAAGACAGACAGTAACAAGTGCTACAGACAATGCAAGTAACTGGAATCCTCATGTATTGTTGGCAGGAATAAAAACTGGTACAACCACTTTGGAAAACAGTTTGGCAGTCCCAAGAGCAGGTCAATAGACAGCTATCACACGACCCAATAATTCAACTCAAAAGGCATATGCTCAAGAATATGTCCTCAAAAAACTTGTGTAAGTATTCACCTTGGCGTTATTCCTAGTAGTCAAAAAGCAGAGACACTCTAAATGTCCATCAATTGATGAATGAATCAACTGGAGAAATAAAATGTGACATACGCTGGAATATTATTCAGCAGTATGTGTACATGCTACAACACAGATAAATCTTGGAAACATTGTGCTTCTTAAGAAACCAGGCACAATTTTTCAAAATCTGGTGTGTATTTTACCCCTTCAGCACATTTCAAATCAGTCCAACCACATTTTAAGGGCTCAACAGTTAGACATGGCTTGAGGCATGCCTGTGGACCGAAGTTCTAGATCTACACTATAAAGTCTTTGTTTTAAATGATGTTTGTGATAATGACCCTGAGTCAATGTAATTTCCCCTATCAAGGAAAAGTTCAATTCTTTTCAGTACAATATGTACATTATATCTAAGTATGTTAATAACATGTACATTATGTTAATATTTTTCTAAAAGATTCAAGTGATGAAGATATTTCCCCAAACTACAATACACTGCCTGATTACTTCAGATGACTGTAGTTCAAAATCTTAAGACTATAGTCTAGAGAACTATAAAAATCCCAGAGCAACCTAGTTAGGAGCTAGTATATAGAAGTCCCGTCCTTTCTCTGCACTAATTTTAACCACAACATTCTCCTGGACTTCATCTTGCTTGCTGACACTTAGAAATCCTCAAACTGTTTCCAATAGCAAATAATGAATAAGTAAGAGAAAACATAATCTCATACACAGGGATTTTGCCATTACACATTTTAAAAACTCTATTTACTTATATCATGAAAACCCTTACTAATGAAACCACCTTGGAAAGACATATTCCAACAACCTTTAGGTAGAAATTTAAACATTACCCCATTGAGCACTCAATGAAAAAATAAATTTCACATTAATTTCAAAAACTATAAGCTTTATCATCAACCTGGAATGAGTTAAAATTGAATACAAACTGTATTAAAGTATCCTGTTTCTCCGTTACAAACAGAAACAGAGGGAAAAATAAGAAACTTAGTAACCACCTTACAACTTGTTTATACCTTATCCAAGAAATGTAATATAATTTCATTCAATCAATTAGAACACTCATATACATACTACAGAATACTAGAGTGGGTAGCCTTTCCCTTCTCCAGTGGATTTTCCAGACCCAGGAATTGAACCAGGGTCTCCTGCAATGCAGGCGGGTTCTTTACCAACTGAGCTATCACAGAAGCCCTAATACTATTTTGGCACAGTGTAGTAAAAGAATTTACATTACACAGAAAACAGATTTTTAAACTGTAGAAAATGGGATGTGTTTAATAGAAAGCCTAAACCTTCAATATTATTTTTTGTAGGTCTTCTGCTTATCCTTTTTACCTTTAAGATTACATAAGAACTTTCAGGACCAAATACTTGCCAATTTTTTTACAAAAAATTTTCAGTGAAATCTCAACGTCATTAAGCTTATTTTATTGACGAATTTTAATCTGTAGTAAACAGTTTAAATCTGTGAAACCCTTAGAGAAAAACTTAAAATTATAGATGATAGAACTTCTCTTGTGTTCAAGTAGAATTTTTCAAACCATGTGAAAACTACTTTTCTTATTCTTGTACATTTTTGCAAATGTACTTCCCCTAACAGAGCCCACAGGTACTTCAATTTGTCTTCAGGTTCTTAATGCAATGAATGATAAGCTTAAATTTTTATTACATTTTCTACTTCAAAAGAAAGTATTTATCAAAATAAAAATTCAACTACCATGAGAAAAAATTGCCGCAGAAAGACTTTATCTGTTAAAATTTTACTTTGGTTACAGAGGAGTAAAACTAAAACTTCCACAGAATTTGAAATTCTAGTTTCACCATCAAAAAAGTTTAAAAATCCTCACAGATAATAGTATAATAAACTGATCTAAATGAATTTTTCTATTTACAAAATATTGACTTTCTTTCTAATCTTTTACAGTAAAATGCTTAAACACGGCTGCTTTAAGCAGTCAGAATAATGGAGACCTGAACTTGAAATCCTAGAAACAACTACGGTCTTCAAAAGTTAACATGGCCACACACTCACTAAAGTAACAAAAATAAAAAAGACTGATATTATCAAGTGTTTGTAGGAATGTGGAGCAACAGGAATTCCCATGCACTGTCAGTGGGATTGTAAAGTACAAGCACTTAAAAAAAAACCCCACAGTTCCTTATGAAACTAAACATTCAGCTTCCCTGTTATACACTAAGCATTATTCCACTTCTAAGCATTAACAAGAGAGATAAAAGCATTCATCCAACAAAAAGTTGTACAGAAATGTTCAGAGCAACTAACTGGAAAAGAGTCCAGGTGACTTTCAATATGAAAATGGATAAATTATGGTGGTATATTCATACAATGGAAGACAAAAAGCAATAAAAGAGAAAGAACTACTGATGACACTTAATCAGTTCAGTTGCTCAGTCGTGTCCGACTCTTTGCGACCCCATGAATCGCAGCACACCAGGCCTCCCTGTCCATCACCAACTCCTGGAGTTTACCCAGACTCACGTCCATCAAGTCGGCGATGCCATCCAGCCATCTCATCCTCTGTCATCCCCTTCTCCTCCTGCCCCCAATCCCTCCCAGCATCAGAGTCTTTTCCAGTGAGTCAACTCTTCACATGAGGTGGCCATAGTACTGGAGTTTCAGCTTTAGCATCATTCCTTCCAAAGAACACCCAAGACTGATCTCCTTGCTGTCCAAGGGACTCTCAGGAGTCTTCTCCAACACCACAGTTCAAAAGCATCAATTCTTTGGTGCTCAGCTTTCTTCACAGTCCAACTCTCACATCTATACGTGACCACTGGAAAAACCATAGCCTTGACTAGACGGACCTTTGTTGGCAAAGCATTGTCTCTGCCTTTCAATATGCTATCTAGGTTGGTCATAACTTTTCTTTCAAGGAGTAACATATGAGTCTCAAAACCCTAAGCTGAATGAAAAAGCCTTACCCAACAGAGTGTATACCATATACCATTTATGTGAAACTCTATATTTAACTTACATGCAAAGTACATCATGAGAAACGCTGGGCTGGAAGAAGCACAGGCTGGAATCAAGATTGCTGGTAGAAATATCAATAACCTCAGATATGCAGATGACACCACCCTTATGGCAGAAAGTGAAGAGGAACTAAAAAGCCTCTTGATGAAAGTGAAAGAGGAGAGTGAAAAGGCTGGCTTAAAGCTCAGCATTCGGAAAACTAAGATCATGGCATCTGGTCCCATCACTTCATGGGAAATAGATGGGGAAACAGTGTCAGACTTTATTTTGGGGGGCTCCAAAATCACTGCAGATGGTGACTGCAGCCATGAAATTAAAAGACGCTTGCTTACTCCTCGGAAGGAAAGTTATGATCAACCTAGATAGCATATTCAGAAGCAGACACCAGAAGACTTCGGATTACACAGGTGTATGTATTTGTATAAACTCCTGGAATGGCAAGCGACTGCATTTCACTGCAAGTCAAATTTACCTTCAAAAATTTTAAGTTGAAAACCTGAACTCAATGGTTCAGTTCAGTTGCTCGGTTGTACCCAACTCTTCGCGATCCCATGGACTGCAGCACGCTAGGCTTCTCTGTCCATCACCAACTCCCAGAGCTTACTTAAACATGTCCATTGAGTCCGAGATGCCATCCAACCATCTCATCCTCTTTCGTCCCCTTCTCCTCCCGCCCTAAATGTTTCCCAGCATGAGGGTCTTTTCAATGAGTCAGTTCTTCGCGTCAGGTGGCTAAAGTATTGGAGTCTCAGCTTCAGCATCAGTCCTTCCAATGAATATTCAGGACTGATTTCCTTTAGGATGCACTGGTTGATCTCCTTGCTGTCCAAGGGACTCTCAACAGTCTTCTCCAACACCACAGTTTAAAAGCGTAACATGTACTACTACTTGCAACTTGCTTTGAATTGCATCCAAAAAATAAAATTGACCAATAAATGATTAATTGTTTGATAAAGCAAATAAAGCAAGATGCTAAATGTAGGTGATGGACACATGAGAGTTCACTGAACAATTATTCCAACTTTCCTGTACGCTGGAAAATACTTTAAAAATTAAGGGAAAATTTTATAGGAAAATTGAAAGACCAAAAAAATAGGGATTCAAAAGGTGGTCAACGTTTCTACACATTCTTACTACTTGACAGAACACACCACCGTTCATAATCATATAAACAAATATCGCAATTATTTATTGTTCCTTCAGGGAAACTTACAGGTACGTTTCATTTTTGCTTCTTCATAAACTGTTCACACTGTCTTGGTATCTGCTGACCAACTGTCTGAGATCAATTCAGTAATTACGGAAATATTCTGGGACGTATATTTAACAAAAACTAAAATGATTTAAGTTCCTCAAGGTCATTAATTAACTGCAATAACTGTATTCCTAAATAGATTTTAAGCGGTAAATTACTTTTAAATTTCCTCCATTAACTCCAGGTTCGTGCTCTTTCATCTGACTGCAATTGCTAACATGTGAATAACGTTGCTATTCCTCTAAAATCAAACAAAAACCTCCCCAACGACCGGCATCTAAAGAATGACAAATACATTTAAAAAAAAAAAAAACAGAGCCAGCATGTCGTCAACGAAAGTCATCCACCTTTCTCCTTAAGCCTAGTTCTATTAAGAAAGCAATTTCTACGTCATAGCTCATTTTTTTTCTTTAAAGACTGGAAGGTGGGCAAGATTTCAGCGGTCAAAACGCAAAACTAAATGCACACGTGCTCCTCATCCCAAAAATCTACTTTAATCCCCAGGCAGGTAAAACAATGAGAGCCCCCTTTTTTTTTTTCCCTTCAAGAGACAAAACCGCAGACCCGGCTAAGCCAAACCCTCGCCCAGCCTCCACTCCGCCCGAGCCAGGCGGCGGGTCTCTTTCCTTTGTGCAGAGTCAGAGGGAGGCGGCTGGAGGCGGGGAGCTGAGGGAGGAGGCTGGGGTCGGCGGACGCCGGAGCAAGAGGAAGGCGCCGAGGAGAGCGGCATCGGCGCGCCCCATAAACAGGCCAAGAGGCCACGCCACAAACCTCTGCGGTGTCCCCAGGAACAAACCCACAAACCTGGGTGTGATCTAATTTGGGATCAGACCCCGGAGAAAGGCTGAGGGCACCTCCGGAGACGACCCCTTACCCTCAAGCCCTTGCAAAACAGTCTCCTCCTGCCGCTGGCGGAGGTCCTGCCGCCATCCCCACCCCGCCCCGAGCCTAGCGCGGCCCTCACCTGCTGGACGGAGCTGTTCTCGGGCACTGCGAACTCCTCCTTCTCCTTCGGGGTCTTCACGGTGACTTTCATGATCTTGGGTTCCGTGGAGGCGGTGGCGGCGGGGGCGCCGGCACCTTCGGCCGCGGCGGCGTTGTCCTGGGAACTCGGAGGGCCGCCGCTTTCACCATTCTCGGCCATGGCGGCGGCGGTGACTCAGGCGCAAAGGAGGGAGCGGGTGAGGGAGCGGGAGCCAGGCAACGCCAGAGCCGGCCTGGCCGGGCAGCGGAGAATGTGGGGCACGCTACCTCAGTGACAACTGGCTCAGGGCCGCCCTGGCGGGCGAGGAGCCGCGGAGCTTGGCGTGGGCTCCGGCGCAGGCCCGAGTCGGGCGCTCAGCAGCCGCTGTGTGTTCAGACGGCGATGAGTCGCAGCGACATCCGCAGCAGCCACTGCCACCGCCGCTTCCTCCTCCCCGCCCCTCCCCCTACGCCGCTCTGCCCGCGCCGCGCGGGGCACGCCGGGTAAGGCGGCTGGCGACGTCGCCGAGTCATGCCTGGCCTGCGCGGTTTGCTTCTCTGAGTGCTTTTCTTTCCCTCTCCTGCTCCATTGCTCAAAGCGTAGGCGCGTCCAGAGTGAAGGACTAAAAACAAAGTGGGGTGGAAGGGGTCAGTTCATTCCTTCTTATCTCTTTCACCAAAAAATAAATTTGGGGGTTCTGGGAGGCACCTTTGAGGGCGCACGAGGATGACGTCACGGCTAGCGAAATTACTGGAAAGGAAGCTAGACCACCGGGCTCTGCGGCCGGAATTGCGCCTGCGCGATGGCAGGCCAGATAGTTCCCCACCCTCTCACCTCACTCTGGAGGTTACGGTGCGCATCCCCTAGGAGCCTGAGCTTGCTTCACGGTGTACCCCACGGGGAGGAGGGTCTGGAACAAATGCCCGCGAGGGTTTTTTGTAGTTGATATTTAAATGTGCTTAAATTTCGCGTACTTTAAAAATTTTAAACGCTTGCTTTTACTACACGGTGCGCTAGAATTGAAAGATAAGTTAATGGACGGAGTACGCCCCTATAGCCCACCCTGCTCTATTCCGAGTAGTCAGTTTTCCGGGGCCAGAGCCTCCCATCCTGGTCAGCCAGGTTTGGTCAGGTGATCAGGCCTCCTATGTTGGCAATGGCGCGCTAGCCCACCTGTGATTCTCTGTGAATACTGTCCCGTAAGATGTTTAGGGCAGAAACATAGTATCCAAGGCATGCCCTCCCGGCTGGGACCGCACAATGTAGCTGAGGTGTTCATTTTATATTCTATCAAATTAACTTACTGCTCTGTTTCAGACTTTAGGTGACACAAAAGGTTCAAAAATTATTTTCAGTGTAATACATGTGTAAATAAGAAACAAAGTTAATTTTCCCCTAGAGAATATTAAACTTGAAATGACTTCATCACTTGCCTTTAAAGATGGCTTGCAAGGAATGTACAACACTGGACATAAACTTTATAAACCAGTATTGCGCAAATGTAAACTTTGACACCACACCGTGACCCAGATGTGCAAAGATACACTTTGTATTTCTGTTCTTAAACCGTCCAATTCTGTCCTGGCTCTTTTAAGTACTCTTTTATGAAGTCCACTTCCTAGCAAAGCTACTCTGAAATCTGGGTCTAAAGTTCTGAACGTGTAAATTGCTATAGCGACGTCATTTCATATCAGCGAAGTTTCTGGCAGCATTTTTCAACAACATGAAGAAATTACACAGAGCTTTCTGCTAAAGAATGGCTGTTTACATATGTTTAGATGTGAAGTAATCATTACTCGTCAAGGTAGAAAGTTCCACCGTTGGAAACCGTTTAACTCTGCACTTATGAAACTGCTCTGTGATTATCTGTGTCTTACATTAATTTCTAAAAAGTTTTGATGTCTATGCACGATTTATGAAGTAATATAATTTATCTGTAAACATATACAGTATAGTAATTCATTATGGACCTTTTTAGAAACAGCCCTATCCTGTAAGAAATCTTTGAGGCATGGGTTTAGATCAGGGATTAGCAAACTTTCAGAGACTAGATCCTAGGTATGTTGGGCTTTGTGAGCCATGCGTTCTCTGTCTCAAATACTCAGCTCTGCCCTCATATCACGAAGCAACCATAGACAATACATACAAGACTGAGCCTGACTGTGTCCTGGTAAAACTACAAAAAAACCCAATTTGGTCCAGGAGGTCTAAATGTCTATTTGAGGCATTTTCTGTTTAATATCTTTTGTTTATTTATAGTCTAGAAAAAAATTACAACAGCATACTTCATTCATTATAAACACTGAGTACATTAATGTTGAAGATACAGAGGAATAAGATTCAGTCTCTGCCCTCAAAAAACTTAGAAGCAAGTTGGATGTGGGGTAAAAAATGGAAGGGGGGAGATAAGCAGTGTCATGCTGATATGTGTTAAAAACCAACTCATCAGAAAATAAGCTTTGATATTTTTTTTAGCATTTCCCAATCCCCTTGATGTAAATACTTGCAAAATGGCCAATCTCAAGCTACCAACTTGAGGTCCTTGCTCACAAAATTCCTGACATTTTATCATTAAGTTTTCATAAGTGAATATGGGCCATCTGTAAGTGGATAGATCCCATTTTTTAAGTCTCAGTATTCAAAATTCAACTATAATAGGTTATTATTCACATGGTAGAAGAATTTTTTCTTGACAAAATGAGTCAATGGATTCAATCAGTCAACAAGAATTTATTGAGCAAACTTTAATCCTGTGTCCAGGAACTTACATAGTAACACAAGATGGTACCTATGTCCAAAAGTGGTATAAATAACAGGCATTGATCATGCTTCCATTGTCTCAAAAATGAAGCCCAAGCTTCTTAAGTAGGTACAAGGCCTTCCGCAACTTAACTCCTAGTCTCTCAAGCTTCACTCCCATTACTCTCTAGAAACGATCTGCTGCAGTCAAACAAGTTTATTCTCATCTCTAGAAATACTTGTACATTGTATTTTTCTCACCTAGGATCACTCCTTCAAGTCAATACACCTTCCCCACGTGCCCATTATTACTGCTGCTTCCCTAATAGAAAACACCCAAGCAGAATCATTTTTTTCTCTGACCTCCACCATAATTATTTGTACACGTCACCTGACAATTCATCACTTGTAACATACCTTCTATTATCTAAAGCTATTTCTCCTGTTACCAGTCTAGTTCACACCCTCATTAATTCTGGCCTAGATTGCAACAGTAACCTCCTCCAGATTCCCTTGCTTCCAGGTTGAAGTCACCATCCTCAAAACTATTTATTATTGGTGCCATATGTTATCCCTGTAGAACTAAACTTTGATTATGACACCCAGATAATTGTCACTATTAGCTCTCCACAGAGTTTTAAAATAATATCTCATTCCTATCTTAACCCTAAATCAAGTGAGTCCACTAAGCATTCCAAGCTTGTTTGCGCTTTCCTGCCTCTAGGCTTCAACACAACATTTTCCCTGCAAATTGAAATTCTTATCTCTCATTTTTACTTCATTGTTTTACCCATCCGTCAAGACTTACCTGAAATGAGACTTTCCCTATCAGTTTTTCCCCTAATAATGTTTTTTGATCAGACATGTTCTCTAAATACTGTATATTCCCATATGACTTTATTACTTTTCTGGTGTCACTTACCCATTTGGCCTTGTGTTATACTTAGTTGTGTGCACATTTGTTTTATTAGACAAGGTCCTTGAAAACAGGGTCAAGTCTTGATTGTCATATGTACCACACAATGCCTAAGCTAATTTCTTGGCATGATAGCATTTTCTGCTAAAGTTAATGAATTATTGAACTGTCCCTTTTACCACTAGAGAAGAAATTCATTTAAATCAGTAAATCATATTTTATTCTCCTTTGTCTCCTGCAAGGTTTATGTCGCAGTGATAGATATCGATACATACATATAGTACTTAACTGGAACCTTATTTGCTTTACAATAGTTTCAGAGGAAGGAAATGTTATTTCACCTCTTGCTTGGTGCAGGGGAAGGAAGGAAAGTCAGAGAAGGATTTTAAAGTGAAGTGAAGTGAAGGAATTTGAGTCACATGTAAAGGAATGGATGTGATTTGGTTAAGTGCGTTGAAAGGGGCAACTTCATGAGAAAGAGGCAGTGGTGAGAAATAGAAACTCTGCGAGGACACTGATCTTAAACTGTGGTCCACAGCCTAGGAACAGTCCATTAGTATCTCTAGGGCTACTTCCAAATCAAAGGGAAAAGGGTGAAATGTTCATTAAGTTTCTGAGCCTTAATCCTGGAGAAGTGTTTATGGTGAGGAGGGTTGTTTATTAATTTGTCAACTAAAACTCTAGACCACTGGGTAGGATTTACACATAGATCTACGGCCCCTATACACTTTGAATACAAGCTGCTCAGTTGGTTCCCACAGCTGTGCCAGCCACCAGTGGCACGAGAGAAGGAGTTATATACCAAGCCTCTCTGAAGAAAACACCTGTGGTTCTTATTTTGTTACAGTCTCATCTTTTTTTTTTTTTTTTACTTTTCATTTTGAAATAATTATAGACTCACATGGAAGCAGCAAAAACTGTACTCCAAAGAGTCCTGTGTACCCATCACCTAATTTTCCTCTATGGTGACATCTTAAATTTTTGCTGCACAATATTAAACTAGGAAATTGACATGTTAACTGGGCTATAAGGCTTATTCAGTTTTTATCATATTTTTAAATCTTCATTGATTTGTGCATGTGTGTGTATCTGTCCAATTTTATCCTGTGTAACCATAACTAGATGCCAAGGTACAGAACTATTCCATCATCAGTCTCACCATTTTTTGTCATTCCTATACAGCAGGGGTTCTCAATCTTGACGCTACTGACATTTGAGACCACAGCATGCTTTGTTTAAAGCAATGCGGAGGTGCTGTGCATTATAGGAGTTTTAGCAACATCCCTGACCTCTGCTCAGTAGATGCAGGCACCACAAACAACAACCAGTAGAAATACTGGTGGTGGTTTAGTAGCTAAGTCGTGTCCAACTCTTGTGACCCCATAGACTGTAGCCTGCCAGTTTCCTCTGTCCTTGGGATTTCCTAGCCAAGAACACTGGAGTGGGTTCTTATTTCCTTCTCCAGAGGAACTTCCCAACCCAGGGCTTGAACCCAAGTCTCCTGCATTGCAGGCGGATTCTTTACCATCTGAACCACCAGAGAAGCTGACCTCTACTTAGTAGATGCAGGTAGTACTATCACCCCACCACTATTACGACAATCACAACTGTTTCTCAAAATTGCCAAATGTCCCTTGGGAAACAAGCTATACAGAGAGCTGATGGGTCATCCCTACCATCTACATTTTTCCTCTTTCTCTATCACAAATTGGAATAGCAAGTGTTATCAGTTATCAAAGAATCATATTTTACTACCAAGTTTATTTAATTCTGAATTGATTATATTACTCATGATGAACCTTACTGTGGGTTTTCTCCAGTATAGGTAAGTATTGCCAGGATTCCGTTATAAACTTGCTTTTAATCTGTTGTTATGTTTCATCTGCTCATTTCTTAACAGAAGTCTGAATTTATTCAGGCCTTAAGAGAATGCCTAAAAATATTCATAGGCTATACTCTTTTGACCTCTCCTATGAACAGGTTACTACAGATAATGTGAGATACAGTCCCTAGGGCAAGCACTGAATATCTTACATAAGTGGTAAGACTGGTTCTCCTGGAAACATACAGATGCAAAGATAAATATTTTTATAATTAGACTCAAGCTTGGTTTTATGCTGTGTAAAACTCCAAGCCTTATGATTTCTTTTCAGAGGAGAAATTTATTCAGAACACATAATATTTGGAATATGTCTCCTGACCTTAGAAGAGGTTAGCTTATGTGAAGAGTCTGCCATCTTGTATAAACTAACCAAATGAGCCATGGGGAAATTTTAGGTGTTCTTTGAAGGCAGAGAGAAGGAAGTTTAAGGGTACAAAATCTATAAAGCAAGTCATCTAAGAATCTCAGAGAATAATAATGCTTCTGGGAGGAAAAATTGTTTCCGGCTGCTGGGGAACTTTGTAACACACAAAAAGGCAATTTAAAGGGATTTCGCTGGCAGTCCATGATTAGGACTCTATGCTTTCACTGCCAAGGGCCACGTTTCAATCCCTGGTTAGGGAACTAAGATCCCACAAGAAGCACAGCACAGTCCAAAAAAAAAAAGGCAATTTATTGATGTATTTTACAAAGGAAGCTGAGACATGTTAAAGAAAAATTAGTCATCTAGTCCTTTCGTTTCATCCAAATAATTCTTAAAACTTTCATTTCATCCAAATAATTCTTAAAACTTTGGTTCTCAAGTGACTTGAAAGGTAGATGATAATATGATAGCTTATCTGAGTTCTATAATCTAATGAGAATTGTGAAAGGTTTGAGATTTTCCCCTGCTTACAAGCTAAGAGCTTCACGGAATACTGGGAGAAGACACATGACTCTTAAGACTTCGTTCCAGTGGTAGCAGGGGCCAGTGTATTCGCATTTTCTTGCACCTGTACATGCAGTGGGTTGCATTATAAGAGTAATCTCAAGTGTAGGGAGCCCAGATCTTTTAAACGTGCAGTAAACTTGTATCCCTTTGCTCTGGAGGGAGATACTATGTTTTCAAAAACCACTATACAAATATCCTTGAAAAAATAGAACAAATACATTGTATAAATTTCCTATTGCTGCCATAACAACCATACTTTAGTGCTTAAAGCAACACAAATTTTGCTTAACACAGATTTATCTTGCAACTCTGGAGGTCAGAAGTCCAAAATGGATCTTAAAGGGCTAAGCATGAAAGGCTATGTTCCTCTGGAGACTTTAGGGGAGAATTCATTTCTTGCTTTTCCCAGCTTTTGAAGACGGCCCCTGAGATCGTGGAGGCCGGAGCCTGGCATGCTATAGTCCATGGGCTCACAAAGATTTGGATACAACTTAGCAACTGAACAACATCAGACTGCCCACATTCCTGGCTTGTGGCCAAATCACTTGACCATCTGCTTCCATTATCAATTTCCTGTGACTTTTCTGCCTGCCTCTTTCCCTTATAAAGCTTTTATAAAGATGATGTTGGTCCCTCCCAGATAGTAGGATCGTTAATCACATCTACAGAGTCCCTGTGGCATGTAAGGTGACAGATAGGTTCTGGAAATTAAGATATGGACACCTTTGGGGAGCCATGATTCGGCCCATCAGAGGCTGTCAGTGCCCATATTTATACGATGTGCAGAATTATGAGAGGCCATAAAAGAATTTTCTCCCAATAATATCCACTCCTTGTTTCTACTGTTGTTTGTCATTCTGATTAATCTGACCACCAGCGGCTGGGACCAAATCCACAAAATTTTTTTTATATAACATTTAATAAACTACTATCAATAGACTCAAGCAGAATGAGGCCAACCTGCAGTATTACTAACCGTGCTCCCCAGGGGTTCAGACCCAATCAGCTGAACAAATCCCATAAACCATCAGAATCTACTTTGGCTGCTTCCTAGATATTGCTTCTGTATTGACTTTTCCCCTTAGCCCAAGGTATTAATCTAGTTACAGCAGGATGTCTTAGCAGTTGCACATATTTTGCCATGGACTGCAAGGAAGAAATCCAGGGCAATTATTACTGATCATAACAACCCTAAGCAGTGAGCTGAGGCTGGCCTGAATGCCTTCCATCCTGATGTGATTGTCATCGATCTTCAGCTAAAGTCTCGACAGAATTTTATACTACCTCTCCTAATTCAGTGGTTCTCATTGTAAGAATTAACTGCCCACAGGTTGCATACAGATAGCAAACAAGTAAGTAAGCCCACTGAGAAACCCCTGCAAATAATCAAGGGCAGCTGCAGTCTAGATAGTTCTCCCAGTAATCTGAGGGCTGTGTGATCTACAGACAGTGTTTCTTAAAGGTCTCTTATGACCTTCCTTCAGGTGCAAGCTGCTGTGATTTCAAGAGAAGGCAAGCTAATGCCTGACTTCCACAAAAGAAGTACATACAGTCCTGGGAGGGCACATGGTGTACCTGGAAATAAAATGTTGTTGATAATTATTGAAACCCCTTAAATATGATTGGCAGCTGGTTGGTAGGCCTCAGGGTTCCCAGTTCAGTTCGAATAATTGAATCGAGTCCTTGCTAATGAAGGGATGCCTATAGGTCAGCAGTCCAAACTGTTCTGTTTATCTATGCCACCTGCCGGTGACTAGTAAGGGCTAGTAGAATGGGAGTGGGAAAGATATCCAGAGGTATTGACACGTTTTACATGGGAGGTGCAGAGACCCGGCCACTCCCTGTCACTTTCAATTGGCTTCTTATTAAAGTTAAGGAGAATGGCAGTTGTGATAAGAGTTATCCTGTGAGGTATGGCAGACCTAGGAGTGAGTTAAATTTAGTGTTTGCTAGTTCAGGAGAGCCCCACCCGTGTTTTTCTTCATGAGTAAAGACCCAGGGATCTCACTAAAAGACAGAAGATCATGAATGCCCCACCTTTTCCTGTGCTTCTCAAGGTCCAAGATGTTTCTTCTCCTAGTGCTAGGATTGTTTTCCTCCCCTACCAAAAAAAAATCAGTGTATCCCATTCCAGAAATGGGAACTTCACCTTTTCCCCAGTCACTGCCTACTCACACCAAGACTTCTTATCTGGAAGGGAAACAATTTATCTCAGATTGGGACTGGAACCTATGTGCTGGGACTCGAACCCATTCAAATCCCTGCTTGGGACTCAAACCCACGTGGCCAGGACCTGAACGCAGCCAAAACCCTGCTTGGGACTTGAACTCATGTGGCTAGGACTCGAACCCAGCCAAAAACCCTGGTCTTTCAATTGAAATCACAGACCTGGTTTCAGGACCTAATGAAGGTTCTTGATGATAATGCAGGAAGAATTCAGTGAGAGACAAAATGACAGGTAAGAAGTGGTTTTATTCAGAGAGAAACATACTGCACAGAGTGTGAGCCATTGCAGTGGGCAAGTGCAGCTTCAAAATGTGGCATGGTTAGTTTTTATGGGCTGGGTAATCTCATAGGCTAATGAGTGGGAGAATTGTTCCAACTGTTTTGGAGAAGAGGTGGAGATTTCCAAAAATTGAGCCACCACTCTTTTTGGTCTTTTGATGGTGCCTTGGAACTGTCATAGTGGCTCTGGGTGTGTCATTTAGCTTGCTGATTGAAGATTAAGGTCTAGTCAAAATTGAGTTGTCTGCCATCCTCGAGCCATTTGATTCCTATTGATTTATGTTATGTCCTCGGACTATGTCATTCTTTCAAAGGTTGTGCCTGCCCCCTTCCCTCCTGTTTCAGAAGGGTAGGTGCAAAAGACAGGAACATTTTTCTAAAACATACAGGCACTCATTATGTCTCCCATTTTGGCCCTTATGGAACATGTTAGGGGACTCGGAGCAAGTATTCCACTATGTAATCATCATCCTTATAATCTAGGACCATATCCATCCAATAAGAGAATTCAAGGAGCTGAACTAGATTTGAATCAAATCCTATAGGCTCCATTTGGCTGGGCTGCCACCAAGAGAGTGTACCAACTGGGAACCAACCCGGCCAGCCAGTAGTTGTCAGTAGGGGAAAGAAAGACATGTCATGCCCACAGTAGACTTCTGAATTTTCAAAGTAGGTTTATAAACTCCTATCCCCTTTGTCCTTATCATTACCTAGGAAGTGGGCAAAAGGAGATGCTTCCTTTCTGGAGACCATTCAGTGACCAAAATACCTAGTATTAAAGCATGTGAACTAGGTGAGGGATATAGAAGAAGAGGTCTATTTGAGTTGATTTTTGAGGTGACCATTCCAATGCTCAACAATACCAGAGGTCTATGGATAACAGCATGGAAAGTGCTCTAAGTACCTTAGCCAGTAGCCCATTATTGAGTGACTTTTGCAATAAAAAGTGTACCTTTGTCAGACTGTAAATGGTCCAGAAAGCCAAAAACATGACACAGATTAGTTTTCAGGGGCCACAGTGGTGTGGTTAGAGTCAGTTGATTGGACTAGACCAATAACGCTGAAAAAGTGTCAGGCGCAGTGAGCCATTACCAATAACCCTGAGACAGGGTCAGAAGTCCAACGTAATCAAATTGCCAGGAGTGGGTGGGGACCACACTCACACAGTGTATCCTTACTCCCTGTGAAATGAATGTGTCACCTTTTGTCAGCAGTCCAAGTCTGACATGCAGTGGTAGCCTTTGCATCAGAAACATAGACTCTTCTACTTTGCCCAGTTTATGACGATGGGTGTGGCTCATGCCCCGTACAGTGACGAACACAGGCAGCAACAGCGGCAGTAAAGGCAGTGCAATGCTCTGTCAGCAGCTTCTCCAGTCAAGCTCCTCAGGACGGCCCCTACCATAGATATCTACATGAGAGACCCAAGTGGTTGGGTCAGCCGCTGTGGTTTGTTTCCACAGTTCACACCCCCAAAGAAGAGTGTATTAATCTGCCAATCTGTAGTTTTCAAAGTACAGACCAAAGAGCTGGGCTGTTGGCAACAGCCCAAGAGTCAGTACAAATAACAAGGTTCATCAAGAGGACTGTTGGTAAGAGATAAGAGAGTAGCCTTGAATTCTGCCCACTGAGTGAAGTGACCTTGTGCACTTTTGGTTGTACATATTAACACTGGGGTTGAACAGCTCCAAGATCTCCTGTCAGGTCTCAGGGTAGTCAAACCATCAGTGAGTGAATCAGACCCAGGCATTTAGAGGAAATTGAATTGAGGGTCCCTTTGAACCAGTGGTTTTGTTTAGAGCAGAAAAGCCTGAGGAAAGAGAAGACAAAGAATAACTTTGCTCCTGGGATATAGTAACTGCTTTCTCATATAAAGCCAAAATGCTACTGGCGCCCAAACAGTGGTATGCTTGAACGTACCATTTCCATTGATGAGCAAGACTTATTGAGCCCTTCTCCTTGGTGTCCTTCAACCCAAGTCAACCCACCCCAAGATGAAAGTATTAGGCTGAGTGGACAGGCCTTTATCAGTCAGGCTTCTGGCTTCAACAAGAGCTCAGTAGCAAGATAATAGCTGCTCTTTCAAAGGGGTGTATGTGGCAGCTCTGTTAGGAAGCTATGAGTCAAAACCCCAAGGGGCACCTATAGATGGAATTTGCCTCGCCTTGTCAGGGTCTCCAGTGGGCAAAATCATCAGTCCCATAGGCTTGTAGCTGAAATTATGGAGCCTCAAGAGTGCTAATGCTTCTCTACATGCAGCTCTTCCCAATCAGAAGAATCTCTTCTGGTACATAGAGGATGACAAGACGCAAGTATGTAACACATTGATTCCTACTGTACATTTAGATAATAAAAGTAGCAGCAACTATACATTGAATTGGCTTGGAGAGCCCAGCCCACAAGGTCATGTCAGCTCTTCCCTTGGTGAGCCCTGGTTGAACATCATTAGCTGAATCCAGGAGCCAGTTCCCCTATGGGACTGGTAGAATGGAGACTAGGACCCCTGTATCCAGCAGAGCCACACAAGTTTGACTTCATCCCCTCCCCAAAGTTCCCCAGCATACCAGCATAGAGCTCTGGTGCCCTTTGTTGACATAGAAACCTTGGCTCTTCCCCCAACCATCATTCCCTTAAAGTGGCTGTGATTGTTGTGAAGAGGAGGGAGGGAGCACGAGGCAAGGAAGGAGAGAGTGACTGTGTGGAAAGCAAGGTGCACTGACTTTGTTTCAAGCAGTGCAGTGGCTGACCTCAGCTTTGTTTGGTTTGGTAACCAACAAAATGTCAATGTTTCAGTCCACTCGAAACCGCGCACTAGGTAGCAGCGCCAACATTTGTCCACACTGTTGCAGTCTTAGGCTCTCTGGCAGCCACAGTCATGTTTCCCAGCTTTGCCCAGAGTTTGTGTCCTTCAGTTGACAACCTTTCTGGAGGACTCCACCTTAATCTGAGCCATCTATTGCCCCATTTTCGAAATAAGATCTCTTAAATTCAATATAAATGCTAGTGGGAGTTTCCATGATGTCAGGGATGATTGCAAGAAATTATCTGTATTTCCTTGGGTCTGTTTCTCAATCTTCAGTGGGTTACTTCACCAGCACTGTAAACCGAACCTGCGGCAGTAAGAGCCTTAATCTAAAGGGTTTGTTTGTAGCTTCCCACAGGAATGAGTCTGCTTCAGGAAAATCTGAGGGGACCAAGTCTTCTTATAGCAGTTTGGATGTGTTTTAAAAAGAAAAACCTGTGAGACCTTTTACTGTCATCTCTGATTGGATCTAAGATTAGCATGATAGTCTTGAAAGAAGGGCGGAGGTGAAGAATAGTGTAACTGTTGCAGTTCTTAACAAGCATTGTATGCCCATTCCCCAGCCAACCAGTCAGAGTTCTAAAAATTAGGTTGGATTCTGCAAGGAGATACAACCAATCCATTCTGAAGGAGATCAGCCCTGGGATTCCTTTGGAAGGAATGATGCTAAAGCTGAAATTCCAGTATTTTGGCCACCTCATGCGAAGAGTTGACTCATTGGAAAAGACTCTGATGCTGGGAGGTATTGGGGGCAGGAGGAGAAGGGGATGACAGAGGATGAGATGGCTGGATGGCATCACTGATTCAATGGACGTGAGTCTGAGTGAAGTCCGGGAGTTGGTGATGGACAGGGAGGCCTGGCGTGCTGTGAGTCATGGGGTCGCAAAGAGCTGGACACGACTGAGTGACTGAACTGAACTGAACTGCCATAGCAGTTGCAAATTTCCCTCTCGTGTTCAATGTAGTGCACCTCTCTGTCACTGTTGTCTGAAAGAGGGTAAAACTGAGTACTAGTTGTTACAATGGGATAAGCCTGAGGCTGATCTAGTATCAACTTTTACTTGCCCTATTTGCAAGCTAATGAGTTAGGCTGCCACAGTTGTGTGGATGTGGACAGAAGACACAAGGCTCCAAGGTCATAGACAAAGGACTTTATTACTTGCATCAATAGCAGTAGGCAGACTATCAGCATTGTCATGTACCATTTCCCCAGAGCAGTTCCCACAGGGCAAGGCAAGGAGGACCAGTATCTTCTGTACTTGCTACAGGCTGTGTTACACTAGAGGATTCTCTGAGCTTGGAGAACCCAAATCTCTTGTAATAGGCAGTAAACCACCTTTCTCTGGAGGGGAACCCTATGTTCCAGAACTGTAAACACACATGTTCTTTGCTCCAGAAGGAGCCAGACACTATATCTTCCAAGGCTGTTGTCCACTATATAAGCATCACTGAAGAGATGGTCTTCAGTAAAAGTGGTCAGTGCCTCTTCTCACCTAACATGCAGAAATTCGGGAGACCAGTGGAGAATTGTCTTCCAACATTGTCTTATAACAATTATATTTGCCTGAAACTCTGTAGCATTAGAAAGTTCTCGAGACAATTTTTATTCTAGTCCTATCCATCCTTAAAGACATATCGGAGAAGCGACTGTCAGACAGAGGTCAAAAAACTTTTTCTATAAAAGACCAGGTGGTAAAGATTATAAAGTTTGCATGCCATGCAATCTCTATTGCAACTGCACTGCTGTTAAAGCACTTAGCAGCCACAGACAATAATAAATCAAGCGTTACAACTTCATTTATAGATGTTGAAATTTAAATTTTATGTGATTTTATAGGTCATGAAATATATCCCCTTTTGATTTTTAACCTTTAAAAATGTAAAAACAGTTATTAATTCTTGGGCTATAGAAAAATAGGTAGAAAACTGAGCCGCAGGCCAGAATTGGTCCAGGATTCTTTAAAGAATAAGATTCTCATAAATCAGCATGAATTCAGTTAGGAGATGGCAACATTTTTCATTTCTTTCTTTCTGACTCTCTGTTCTCCAAGTCAGGAGAATTTACAGTTACAGAAAAATAAAACCACTTAAGTACCAAGGCTTATAAAACTGCTAATTGTAGGATGTGATGGTTAAATTTCTGTGTCAACTTGACTAGGATACATGGTGCCCAGATCAAACATCATTTCTGGGTGTATCTATGAGGATGCGCCTGGATGAGATTCGAGTTTGAATTAGTAGGCTCACTAAAGTAGACAGTCTTCCCCAATGTGAGTGGGCATCATCCAATCCTTTGAGGGTTTGATTAGAATGAAACGGCAGAGGAGGGTTGAATTCTCTCTCCCTGCCTGACTGTTCAAACTGAGACATCAGCTCAAACAGTCAGATAGACTGCTCTCAACTAGGACTTACACCACTGGCCCTACAGTTCTCAGAACTCCACTGATGACTTTCTGGATTCCCACCTGCAGATGATGGACTGTGGAACTTCTTAGCCTCTTTAATTGCATGAGCTGATTCTCTAGATATATTATATATCTATACACACACATACACACACACACTGATTGCTTCTGTGTCTCTGAAGAACCATGTATTGTATGACTTTTAATTAGTTATATTAACTGATTAGTATAAAAGACCTTATATATTATATAGTATATAACGTATATACGCTGTATGAGTTATATTAAGACCTTCCTAATATTCTTCAACAAAGGTAAGGGGAAATGCTTTACAAGATAAAGTTTTAGCTTTTTTAGAAGATTAAAGACTCAGTTTCAATTGTGGATAACCAAGGTGTAATCCCTGAAAAGTATGACTGTATTAATATGCATGTCAGCAGATGGTATCATAGCTTGAGTTGGGTAGGGAGGGAGTTGTATGGAGTTGGTGACTCAAATGTGGAAAGCAAAACTTTGTAGCTTTTAACAGCTAAGAAAGGATTTCTTAAAAACACAAAAAAGCACAAATCATAAAACACTGACATAGTTAATTATATTAAAATTAAAAATTTATGTGCATCAAAAACTTCAAAATAAAATGAAAAGATGAGTTATCTGCTAAAAAATAAATATGGGAAAATTATAACCAATAAAGAAGTAGTATCCAGAAAATATAAAAAATGCCTGTATATGGATAAGAAACAGATACCTAAAAAGAATGGACATTTGACTCAAATGGAAATGCTAAACCTCATTAGTTTATATGGAAAATACAAATTTAATCTTAAAAACATTGAGTTGATACATATGTCTCTGGCTTTCTCATTTTACCTGCGTGTAATAAAAACATTGACCTAAAACTGCAAGTTGCACATCATGATCTATAGTTTATCATTTATATCAAGTTTTAAACATGCAAAACAAGGTTAAAGTGTAAAAGTGTGCGTAGAAACAACAGCAGATGCGTCAGGGTAGTAATTACCCCAGGGCTGTAGGGAAAGGAATGACATTGGGGAAGGATATGGGGGAGGTGCTTCCTTTTATCTGTATTGTTTTATTCTTTAAGCACATTGATACACAAATGTTTGTTGCACCTTTCTTTGATCTTTTGTACCTCTGAAATATCTCATTAACTTAGAGAGATGTTTTTAAATCCTTTAAAACAAAGTAGTCTCCTTCCTCTCTGTCTTCCTGAAAGAGTCCTAACCTTCCACCTAGCCTCTTCTCCTTACTCTCTACTCACCTAATAACATTAGGACTCTTTCAGGAAGACAGCACACCAAGCACACATATCTTGAGTTTTTCCCCCCTTACAAAAGGTACTGAATCACCTTCCAGTTCCCTGGAAAATACCTGACTCAGAGGGCTGTAGTAGAAAAAGTACATTTTTTTGTCCCAGAGAGCAAACAAAAAATACTGCTAAGAATGATGGGATGTGTCAAAAGTACACAAACAGATGCACACTCAAAGTACACAAAAGTCAGCTTGAAGAGGCTCCCTATAACCAAGTTGGGGACAATTGAGAACAAAATAATGATTACAACTCATTGAATAGAATGCATGCATGCTAAGTCGCTTCAGTTGTGCCTGACTCTTTGCAACCCTGTGGACTGTAGCCCACTAGGCTCTCTGTCCATGGGATTCTCCAGGCAAGAATAATGGAGTTGGTTGCCATTTCCTGCTCCAGGGAATTTTCCCAACCCAGGGATCAAAACTGTGTCTCTTATGTCTCTTGCATTGGCAGGTAGGTTCCTCACCACTAGTGCCACTTAGGAAACCACAAGTCCATAAGACATAAGTGAATGAATAAATTGAAATTTTGATAAAGATTAGTACATTTACATAACTTAAAGTACCTCCCCCCAACAAGCATAAATTATTAATTACAGAGGGGAGAAGAGTAACTTTATACTGGGTAAATCTAGAAGACCATCTCAATTCAGCAATCAAAGGAAATGTCTTCAGAAATGGGACAAACCTGTATCACACATCACTTGATAGGATACATTGAGAGGAACATGGCCCCACTTCTGTGATTTTCCAGTCTAAAATGCATAATTTAAATCCAGTCATGAGGAAATATGTAAACCCAAATTGAGAGATATTTTACTAAATAACT
This sequence comes from Capricornis sumatraensis, assembly GCF_032405125.1. Lineage (NCBI taxonomy): Eukaryota > Metazoa > Chordata > Mammalia > Artiodactyla > Bovidae > Capricornis > Capricornis sumatraensis. The sequence continues at coordinate 86,077,645 of NC_091074.1, forward strand.
GGTCTGTAATAATCAAAAAATGTCAAAGTTATCAAAATCAAGCAGAGCTATGGAAACTGTTCCACCTAGGAAACCAGGAAGAAGACAGGCCAACAAAATGCAACCTATGGTTGTGAGCTGAGTGCTTTTGCTATAGAGGATATTGTTTGGTCAGTTTCAGAAACCTGAACGGGGGCTAAGAATTGAATGGTAGTAATATAGCAGTGTTGATTTTGTTATTTTGATGGTTGTATTGTGGTTATATAAGAGACTGTTCTTGTTTTTACAAAACAGAGAAAGTATTCTGGACTATCTCAAATGATCATGGGCAAAGAAATTTTTTTGTATGTATAGATTATGTATTAGGTTGTAACTTTTCCCTACAAAATTTTTTAACCATTAAAATTAGACAAAATTAAATTGTGTGCAGATGGCTCAGTGGTAAAGAATCCACCAGCAATGCAGGAGACACAGGAGACATAGGTTTGATCCCTGGGTTGGGGAAGACCCCCTGGAGAAGAGGACGGCCATCCACTCCAGTATTCTTGCCTGGAGAATCCCATGGACAGAGGAGCCTGGTGGGCTACATAAGGTCACAAAGAGTCGGACACGACTAAAACAACTGAGCATGCGTGCACTAGAAGACAAAATGAGTTTGGTGAGAAGATTGTGCCAGAGTAACTTTATTGATAGGTTTTGACAGCATTACTGGGCTGATAATCAGGCATAATAACCCTAATTTCAGCAAGATATTTTGACAAGAACCTTAAATAACATCTCTGTAAATACAATGGGGAAATGTGTGCTGGAAAATAGAAAAGTTAGGTGGGTTCAAAGCTTGTCTAATATTTATACCAAAAAAATGCCTTAAAAAAAACGTCCACCTGAAAGAACGTTTCTAGAAGCATGCCACAGGACTGTGGCTCATATTCTCAGTCATGTCTGACTCTGCAATTTTATGGACTGTAGTCCACAGGCTCCTCTGTCTGTGGAATTTTCCAGGCAAGAATACTGGAGTGAGTTGCCATTTTCCACTCCTGGGGATCTTCCCGACCCAGGGATTGAACCTGTATCTCTTTTGTCTACTGCACTGGAGGCGGATTCTTTACCACTGAGCCACCTGGGAAGTCCACAGGACTTTGTACTTGGTCCTTTTCTGCTCAACATTTTTGTCATCATGGGAGATAAGAGGCATCTTTAGCGAATGTACAGAAGATAATACTTAGGAGACTAGCAATATAATGAATGACAGAATCATTAAAAATTTCTGCAATGACAAGTGAGGAGAGTTTAAAAATATATAATAGATACATGTATAAAAACCTTGAAAACCCTGGGAAAGTTCTACTTGGGTGAGAAAAAAGTTTCAGTGTGAGCACGGTAGTTGTTTTCAAATAGATGTTAAGCAGTCATGTGGTCTGTGACCAGTAAGGAGAAATGAAAAGGAGGCGGATTCAGTACATCCTAAAGGAAGAGCCTTTAATAATTAAAGGTGCTTAGAGTTGACCAAACGGAGAAGGCAATGGCAGCCCACTCCAGTACTCTTGCCTGGAAACTCCCATGGACGGAGGAGCCTGGTGGGCTGCAGTCCATGGGGTCGCTAGGAGTCAGACACAACTGAGCAACTTCCCTTTCACTTTTCACTTTCATGCATTGGAGAAGGAAATGGCAACCCACCCCAGTGTTCTTGCCTGGAGAATCCCAGGGACGGGGGAGCCTGGTGGGCTGCCGTCTATGGGGTCGCACAGAGTTGGACATGACTGAAGCAACTTAGCAGCAGCAGCAGCAGCAGAGCTGACTAAAATTGACTTGTGAATGTTTATGTAGAGGGCAAGAGAAAACCTGGTATCACAGGTGTTACAGAAGGATTCCTGCTTTAGCTGGGCTAGGTAACCAGCCAAAGAAATATACTTCTCACTTTAAAATTCAGTGGAGGAAAAAACAGCTAAGAATTTTCAGTACAAATATTGTTTTTCAACTTCCAAATAGGCTGAGTTGTGCCCTAGTGTCTGTGTAGTTATCTATTCCTAGTATCTGGAAGTTTTTGTGAATTAAAAAAAAGAAAGACAGTATAAAAATATATCTAAAGAAACAACGTAATTAGATTTTTATTGTACATACAAGCTGAATTTGATAATTAAATGAAAACTTAGGATAGGTAGATTGCATCTAGACCTATTTTTCTAGGAGTTTAGAGTCGATAAAATATGTCATACCTGGCTGCTTTTGAGGAAGATATGTTTATTTTAAATTTTTATTTTATTGAAGTATAGCTGATTTACAATGTTAATTTCTGCTATACCTCAAAGTGATTCAGTGATACATATATAATACATTCTTTGTCACATTCTTTTCCACTGTGGCTTATCACAGGACACTGAATACAGTTCCCTGTGCTATGCAGTAGGACCGTGTTGTTTGTCCATCATATACGTAAGTTTGCCTCTGTTCATCCCAAACTCCCAGTCCTTCTCTCCTACTCTTCCACTGGTAACCACAAGTCTGTTCTCTGTGAGTCTATTTCGGCTTTGTACCTAAGCTCATTTGTGTTATATTTTAGATTCCATATATAAATGATTCATGTGATATTTGTCTTTCTCTTTTTGACTTACTTCACTTGATATGATAATTTCTAGGTCCATCTATGTTGCTGCAAATGGCATTATTTCATCCTATTGTGTATATATATATATATATATATATATCACATTATATACAATGTATTCATATACAATTGTATACAATTATACGATTCATATACAGTTATGTGCAATGTCTATGTATTCCATTGTATATATATATACATACCACATCTTTTTTATCCATTCATTTATTGATGGACATTTAGTTTTTTTCCATGTCTTGGCTATTGTGAATAGTGCTACTATATAAGTGCACATGTAACTTTTCAAATTATAGTTTTGTCCAGATATATGCCCAGGAATGGGATTGCTGGATCATATGGTGCCGGGAGCCAGCACGAGGAGTCCCTCCTGTGGCAAAGGTCATGAGGTTAAGGGGTCTGACAGGCAAAGGCAAGTCGGGCCTTAGGGAGCCTCGCTGAACTTTCTCGAGCATCTACCCCCTAAAACCAGAGTCTGCCTGCTTTATTGTACTGTGCTTTCCACTCTTCTGACATAACAGGGGGCTATCCTCGGCCACCTTTCTCTGGAAAAAGTTAACTTAGAGCTCCAATTAGTCTCCTGCATATGAAAAGAATGTTTCAGCTCAAACCCCTTTGATGGCTCTCTAACTTGCCTGACAGGTTTAACTACACTTGTGATTGTTTACAGCCCCCCAACTGCGAGAGGTACGAAGCTTAAAGCATCTTAAAGATATAGAGCCTTTTCTAAAGAGCTAAAAATTATATTGGTGATGGGTTTCACTGTTGAGTCAATGACTGCTGCCAGGCCTCCATATTCTTTATCTTTTAGGCACCTGGTGGATATTAATCAATGTAATTGGGATATAGAAAAAGGAATATAGTAGTTTTTGATGTTAGCAACACTAGACTTTTGAGTTAATTTTCTCTTTGTTATAAATCACTGTATTCCTCTTTGTTTGTTATAAATCGTTGTGTCCTTGCTATGTAAGAATGTGACCTTAATTAGTGCTTTCTGAGAGTGGCACCAGACTTTGGTAAGAACAACACTTTTAAGGGCAAATAAGTTTTCTGGTTGACAGACCCTTATCAGAAAAGGGCTGTAAAATGTTAATTGGCCTCCTGGCCAGAAGATGATGTAAATCACCTAAGACTTGTGTATACAGCTAGGGTATGCAGAGAGAAAGACTGGTCTTGATAAGAGTCAGGGCTGCTGACGCTGCATAACTTTGAACTATCCATCGATCTCTATGTACAACCAAAAGTATAAAAAGCTTTCCCAAACAATAAAGGATGGACCAGTTTCTCAGACCAGCTTCTCGAACTGGTTTCTTGGAAATCTGGCTCCCCCTGTGTTGACTCTCTCTCTCTCTCTCTCCCTCTCCCTCCCTCTCCTTTTCAGGCTGAATTCCCATCTGGAGCATGGAGGCTCACCACCTCTACTTACTTGCCCTGGCTTCTAAGACCCAAGCGAGAGGGAGCCCAAGGCGGGGCACCCCCTGCTATTCAAGTGGGCGCCGGTGGCCTATGTAGATGGTGCAAACCTCTTGTCTCGAGGTTTTATTAGCTTTCTGCGTAAAGCAATTATTCAGCCTCTTTTCTCCACTAAACTTTCTTACTACACTATTCTTTCCTAATCTCTCTTTATATTTCTAAATAAGTAAGTTTTTCCTCGCCTACTCCATCTCCCCTTTGAATTCCCTGGATCCACCAGGGCTGGATCCCGGCAATATGGCAACTCTATTTTTATTTTTTGAGGAGCCTCCATACTGTTTTCCATAGTGGCTGCACCAATTAACTTTCCCACCAACAATGTATGAGGGTTCCCTTTTCTCCACACACTGTCCAGCATTTGTTATTTGCAGACTTTTTAAAATGATGGCCTAGATTGCTATAACTTTAAAATCACCTATACAAGCTAGTACAAGGAGGGCGAAAGCATTAGAGAGAGGGAGAGGAAGGCAAAGGAAAGGTAAAGGGAGAGAGGGAGAAAGAGAGGGAAAGAGGGAATGGAGGGAGAGAGGGTATAGAAGGAGAGAGAGAGATGGAGGAGGGAAAGCATGATTTGTAGGCTACTGCGCTGTGCTGTGCTTAGTTGCTCAGTCGTGTCCAACTCTTTGTGATCCATAAACTGTAGCCCGCCCGCCAGGCTCTTCTGTCCATGGGGATTCTCCAGGCAGGAATACTGTAGTGGGTTGCCATGCCCTCCTCCAGGGAATCTTCCCAACCCAGGGATGGAACCCGGGTCTCCCGCACTGCAGGTGGATTCCTTACCGTCTGAGCCACCAGGGGAGCCCTTGTAGGCTGCTGGCTATGGGGGGGGGGGAAACTAGTATTTCAAAAGAAGTAGCTTCTCTTCAAAGTAGAAACTGAATCTATTGGATCTAGTGTACTAACTGCACAAGAAAAGAAATGGGTTATAATTGCAGTAAAAAGGAAGCGAATATAGGCTTCGCTGAAAACTAAAAGGTATTCTTTTTGTTTACAGTTGGACTATTATATCTGTTTTACCACTTTATTTTTAAGACTTAGAATCTAAGACTTAGAAAGGAGAGACTAAGGCAATGAACACCTAAACGATTATCATCAGGTAAAAATGGTCAGCACAGACAAAGTGCACAGTCTGGGTTTTCTTGGTTCTCATCACAGGTGCCTTCTTATTAAACACTTGCTTACTGAAGGGTGCTGCATCTCACCAGTATCTACATCTCACCTTAGAAAAGTTACAGTTTTCCATCTAGTGGAAAGGCTGAATAAATGATACTTCTCACTCTCTGCTTAATACAAGAGCAATAAACTTTTAGGGGGCTTTATTAAACAGTTTGAGGGTACCAGGACAAAGGGAAATGTCCAAATGTCAAAGCTTTGCAAGATAATGCTAAAATATGGTCCAAAATTGTTGTAACAATTTATACCCCATCAGTTCTGTAAGAGAATTTTGATTAACTCAAAATTTTACCAACTTTTGGTCATATCAGACCTTTAAATTTTTGCCATTTTGGTTACAGGGATAAATAGTTTCTCATTGTGGTTTGAATTTAAACGAGACTGAACCCATTTTCATATTTTTATTGGCCATTTGGATTTCTCTTTTTGTAAAGAGCCTGATATGGGAGTTTCTGTCTGATTTTAACAGTCTGCTGGGTGTGTAATGGTATTTTGTTTTGGTTTCAATTTTTATTTCCTTTATTAATAAAGCTGATCATCTTTATGTTTACTAGCCATTTGGGTTTCCTCCTCTGTAATGTGTCTGTTCAAGTTTTTTGCCCATTTTCCAACTTTGTTCTTTTGTCAGCTATATATTCAAATAGCTTTCCCCCTTCTGTTGCTTGCCTTTTTATTCTTTCATAGAATATGTTCATGAAAAGAGTTTCTTTCAGTTTTAATTTAAGATAGTTAATCTTTTCCTTTATAGTTAGTGCTTTTTCAGGAAGATATTCTCTTATGTTATTAGTTCCTAGAGCTGCCACAACAAATCACCACAGACCTCATGGCTTAAAACAACAGAAATGTATTCCACTACCATTCTTGGGGCCAGCAGTCTGAAACTGAGGTATCAGGAGGGTCACTTCCTTCTGGAGGCTCTGCCTCTCCTGCTGAGAGTTCTGCTGGCTGACAGCAGCTCTGGGCCTTCCTGGGCTGTAGTTGCATGACTCCAGTCTCGCCTCTAGTCACATGGCCTTCTCTGTTTCTCCTGCATGTCTTGTTTGTTTTTTCTGTTATGAAGATACTTATCATTGGATTTCAGACCCACATAATCCAGGATAATCTCATCTCAAGAGCTTTATTTTATAAACATCTACAAAGACTTTTTCAAAGTAAATTTACATTGTGGGGTTTCAGATGAATATATCTTTTGGAGGGCCACTATGCAACTCATGACCGTTATTTCCTAAAAGCGTTAGGGTTTGCTATTCACAAGTAGCTCTTCAGTCTGTCTGTAATTAATTTCTTTGCATGGTATGAGGTAAACATTTTTTTTACAATTGTACCTGGACAACATATTGAAAAGATAGTCCTTCCCCAAATGAACCATAGTGCCACTCTTCTAAACCAAATACTGATATGTGTCTTCTAAATAAACTTTTCATTCTATCACTTTACTTGTCTACTTCTGAGGCAGTGTCACAGTTATAGTTAATGTAATGTTGTAAGAGTTCTCGGTAGCTGGAAGAACAAATCTTCCAAAATAACTTTTCACCTTCAAGAGTGTCTTGGCTTTTCTTGGCCCTTTCCTTCAGCTGGTCAAGTACCACAGAACAAAGTAAATATTCTGTTGAGGATCATTGAGGTTGCTTTAAATCTATAAATCCATTTGGAGAGAATTAAAATATTTAAAACATTAGACCTCCTACTCCAGGAACATTGCTTATCTGTCTATTTAGATCATTACTGTCTCTCAGTAAACTTTTATACTTTCCTTGTTAACAACAGTATTGCACTCTTGTTTTGGGATTAGTGCTATATTATCTTAAATGATATTTTTAAAGTTTTTATGTTATCTTAGATACTATCTTTTAAATTTTAATTATTTAATGGGATTATATAAGAATAAAATACTAATTGTTTTATGTTTGACTAAAGATAACTTTTAGTTGTTTTCTTTGCTTGACTTGATCTTTTTTTAACATGGGATATGTATGGAAGGGCAATGCCAAAGAATGTTTAAACTACCATACAATTGCACTCATTTCACATGCTAGCAGGATTATACTCAAAATCCTAGGGTTCAGCAGTACATGAACCAGATGCACAATCTGTGTTTAGAAAAGGCAGAGGAACCAGAGATCAAATTGCCAACGTTGATTGGATGATGGAGAAAGAAAGGGAGTTCCAGAAACACATCTACTTCTGCTTCATTGACTACACTAAAGCCTTTGACTATGTGGATCGCAACAAACTGGAAAATTCTTAAAGAGAAAGAATACCAGACCACCCTACCTGTCTCCTGAGAAACTTGTATGTGGGTCAAGAAGCAACAATTAGAACTGGACATGGAACAACTGATTGGTTCTAAATTGGGAAAGGAGTATGGTAAGGCTGTGTATTGTCACCCCGCTTATTTTTCTTTGCAGAGTAAGTACATCATGCAAAATGCTGGGCTGGATGAATCATAAGCTAGAATCAAGATTTCCAAGAGAAATATCAACAACCTCAGATATGCAGCTGATACCACTCTAATGGCAGAAAATGAAGAGGAACTAAAGAGCCTCCTGATGAGGGTCAAAAAGAAGAGTAAAAAAGATGGCTTGAAATTCAACATGAAAAAAAAAACTAAGCTCATGGCATCCAGCCCATCACTTCATGGCAAATAGAAGGAGAAAAAGTGGAAGCAGTTAACAGATTGTATTTTCTTGGGCTCCAAAATCACTGTGGATGGTGACTGTAGCCATGAAATTGAAACATGCTTGCTCCTTGGAAGGAAAGTTATGACAAACCTAGACAGCATGTCAGAAAAGCAGAGACATCAGTTTGCTCATGAAGGTCCATGTAGTCAAAGCTATCTATGGTTTTTCCAGTAGTCATGTACAGATGTGAGAGTTGGACCATAAAGAAGGCTGGTGCTGAAGAACTGATACTTTCAAATTGTGACGCTGGAGAAGACTCTTGAGAGTCCCTTGGAATCAAAGAGGTCAAACCAGTCAATCCTAAAGGAAATCAACAGTGAGTATTCATTGGAAGGATTGATGCTGAAGCTGAAGCTCCAATAATTTGGCCACCTGATGTGAAGAGCCAACTTATTGGAAAAGACCCTGATTCTGGGAAAGACTGAAGGCAAAAGAAGGGGGCAGCTGAGGATGAGACAGATAGATAGCATCATTGACTCAATGGACATGAATTTAAGCAAACTCCAGTAATGGAGGATGGAGAACCTGGCATGCTGCAGTCTACGGCATCACAAAGACTTAGTGACTAAACAAAATGTGTGGCAAGAATTCTTAAAATCCATTATTTGGAGATATAATTACACACTTATAAAGCACACTCTATTTTAAGTGCACAATTCCATGAACCTTAATAATGTATTCATCTATGTTACCACTATCACAATCAAGATACAAAGCATTCCAGCAGTCTGAAAATTCCCTTTTATCATTTTCCAGTCAATCCATACCTCCAACCATGGCCCCAGGAAAATACTGATGTCTTGATTGTCGTTATAAGATTAATCTTTTCTAGAGTTTCATATAAATTGAATCAGTATGTATTTTTTGTGTCTGGTTTGTTTTATTCAGGAAAATTATTTTATAGTTCTTCTGTATTGCACCTATTAGTGGTTTCTTTCAGTATTCCACCGTATGGATATACTCCAGTTTGTGTTTCCATTCAGCTCTTGATAGACGTTTATGTATTGTAGCTTCCAGCCTGTGGCTATGCTGAATAAAGCTGCTATGAACTCATGTACATATCTTTGTGTTGGCATATTTTTCTACCTAGGAGTAGATGGAATGGATATGACTGGATCATATATGTTGCTATTAGGTGTTTAAGCTTTATTAGGATGATTGTTTACATATTATATCTTATTCTTTTAGTTTATCTGTGTCTTTAAAGTGAGAGTTCTTGTAGCTAGAATGTTTTTTTAAACATGCTATTGCTATTGCTTTTTTCAATCTAATCTGACAATCTCTGCCTGTCATTTGGAGTATTTGTTTAATATTTGCATTTAATGCATTTATCAATGTGTTTAGAGGCTTGGCTTTTATTTTTTTTGTTTTGGTTGGTTGGTTTAGGTTTTAAATCTTCCATTTTATATTGTTTTCTGCTTGTTTCATCTATTCTTTGTTGCTTTTATTCTCTTTTCCTGCCTTCTTCTGGAGTATTTTTTAGTATCTATCTGATCTCCACCCTGGCTTCATATATGTATAATTTTCCCCTCTTTTTGTGGTTGCTATAAGGCATTGTTTTTTCAACCTCAGGGGTGATTTTGCCCCTCAGGGGACATTTGGGCAATATCTAAAGACATTTTTGGTTGTTACAATTGGGGTGTGGATGGGGGTAGGGCCTCTATTAGCAGCTAATAATTAGAGACCAAGGATGCTGCTGAAACTCCTACCATGCATGGGATAGTGCCCCTCTCCCCCAACAAGAAATGACTATCCAGTCTCCGAAGTAAGTAGTGCCAAGATTAAGAAACCCTGAATTTTAATTTATCACGGTCTAACTTCAAATAATATGCCACTTCATACAGGATGTAGGAATCTTGGGAGTGTTTACTTCATTCCCCTCTCTTGTCCTTTGTGCAAGGCAATGTTGTTCTATATTATATATATAATAAGCCCTACAATGCTTTATTAGATTTATACTTAGTCAATTATCTTTTTTAAAAAATCAGAACATGAGGAAAAATATTTTTTTATTTACCCAATATTTCCATTTTGGTGCTGTTCATCATTCCTTTGTGTAGCTCTAGGTTTCTATCTGGTAGTATTTTCTTTCTGCAGAGGGGATTTCATTCACATTACTTTATAGTGCATACCTATTGGTGATGAATTACCTGAGCTTTTGTTCATGTATCTCAACTATCTTTGAATGATATTTCATTGGTTGTAAAATTCTGGATTGAAAGTTTCTTTTCTCCTTTCACATTTCAAAGATATAATGCTATTGTCTTCTGGCTTGTATATTTCTGACAAGAAGTCTGTGTAAATTCTTTACTTTATTCAGCTGTTAAGTAATTTCTTTTACCCTGCAACTACTATTAAGATGTTTCTCTTTTATCTTATTTATCATAGCTGTTTTAACATCCTTGTTGCCATTAACTCTGCAATTCTGAATCTGCTCTGTTGACTGATTTTCCACTTAATTATGGGTAACATTTTGCTGCTTCCTAAGCATGACTAGCGATTTTTTATTGGATGTTGGATGTTGTTAATGCTGATTAGTTCACATGAGTTTTGAATTCCAACTTACTTAGAAGTGAGAAGAAAAAAAATTCATGATCTAATATATATTTATCATTAAATAAACTGACAGGTTTGTAGGACATTTAAAAGAACTGACAGATTATATCCAGCTTTGTTCTCCTTGCTGTAGGAGATTAAATTTTCTTGAAAATTAGTACAAATACTCCTTCACTTGAATTTCATTTTTCTCTTTTGATCTAGATCAACCACACTTCTCTGTTTTGAGTTCCTGTGACTGCTGGAAATTCCGTACCCAATGTTCTCTCAGATAATCTTGGTGACATTAGTAAAGTGCTTTATTTTTATGTGATAAATATCACTTTTAAGAAGTCAGACTAGAGCTACTTGACACTTTTTTCCCACAAGGTACAATAGGTCAATTTCTGAAAGCAAAAAAAAAAAGGGGGGGGGGCAGTTATTACAAGACAGTAGTTGTGATAACTTATTTTTGAAATATTTCCTTTATGTAATTTTAAATCTTTCTTCTCCTTTGTATATTAGGAATGTTGTTCTTCAGTTGGAGTTCATCTTATTCCCAGTGCCCCATTGACAGCAATTCTAGCTCAAATGAGACTCCTTTGAAATAGGTTCTACATGAAGTTCATTACTTCAGAGGTGTTACAACAAAGTGACAGTACTTTACTTCATCCAAAGAAGTGTTATATGAAGCTCATACATCTGTAGACAGCTGGTAGTTCTGTAAACAGTTTATTCTTTAAACTTTGACATGACTTTCAATCATGTGATAATGGTAATTCCAATCATTTAATATAAGTAAATCTCAACAGTCACTGAATACTAAATGTGCATTCTGTAGTTTCAAGAGTTCTGGGAAGAGCAACATTTAACTTTAGAACTTAAAACATTATCTAATAAAACTTTTAATTTAAAGATAAAGAAATCAAGGTGAATTTTACAGGGGAAATGCAGTTTTGTGAACTTAATGATACTTGAGAAGTACTTTGAAAACTGCCAATGGAAAAGATTTTAATGTAGATATCATAAAAAACAGTAGTAGTATAGTGATTATCACATTTTAACATGCATAAACATTTCTCAAGGAAGTTTTTCAAATTTTCAGACACCCAGACCTGGAAGTGTTGGTTCATCATGGTTGGAGTAAAGATCAAAATGACACATTTTACAAGTACCACCGATTAAGTCTAATGCAGCTGATCTGCAAACCAGTTTGAGAAAGATATAATGGAATGGAACTGCATTCAGAATTCTAGTACCCAGCTCCATTATTTGGTCACTGAAAGATCTTCTGTAAGTCACAGTTTATTCTAATTAAAAACTAATAATATTGTGGTTCCACAGGTGAGAGCAGATCCTTTTCATTCTTCTAGTGAGTCATTTCATAGAGAATATAAACTTATCCATAAGCAACAAACTTGTATTCTGTCTTCTCAGTGGGGGGTCAAGATGAAGGTACTCTAGCCCAGGGTAAAGGGAAGGAAAGCTCTTACCACTCTAGGCAGATACAGTACATTCTGATGATAGGACATGCTGGAGGAAAGTAATATTCCATCAACCTACTGGTAAGGAAGGAGCATCTGAGGAAGTCAAGGAGGGATAGTTTAATCACTGAGTTAGAGCATATTTAATATGTACCAAACTATGTGACTTTGCTAATTCAGGTTGCCCAGAAGAGGGCCATAGACTCCTCTGTTTCAGGCTAACTGGATGTACTGTATTAAGAACTCATAGTGAGAACCACTATATTTATGGGCTTGACGGTGTCTGTGTAGTTGGCCACTCAAACTTTTATGTACCTAAGACAGAATGTTTTCCTGAATTCAAACCACTTTTAAGCACTTAGCATTTTCTTGCTTATTAAATTATTAAAGCATACAGCATTTGGGGGACTAACATAGTGAGCAAAGCAACAAATTGTTATTTGGTCACTAAATCATGTCCAACTCTTCTGCAACCTCATAGACTGTAGCCTGCCATGTTCCTCTGTCCATGGGATACTTCCAGGCAAGCATCCTGGAGTGGGTTGCCCTTTCCTTCTCCAGGGGATCTTCCTGACCCAGGGACGGAACCCACATCTCCTGTATTGGCAGGCAGGTTCTTTGTCATTGAGTTACCAGGTAAGCCCAAAGGGAAAGATACTCTTTGTTAAAAGGGGCATTTGTTTGCACAGAAAGAGGTCCTCCAAAGGGGGAATATTCCAGATATTTATATCAATACACATGCTATAACTTTGGGTCTCAATTGAGTAGATTGAGTAAATTGTAAATTGAGTAAATTGAGTAGATTGCATATATTCTTAAGATTTATTCACCCTTTAATATTCTCTGGTTCCACTGGATGCTAGACTATGAACACTTGGCTACGATGGTTTCTTTTTTAAATGACAAAGATTTTAAATTAGCCTCAAAGTTTACTCATTTCTCACTGTAAGAATCTAGAACGTTTCATGACCTAAAGATTTGCTAGATTCATTCATTTATTAAGATATTTCCATCAAGAATCCACAACATGCCACATGCAAAGTACTGTGGATACAGCATTACCAAAATACATGATCTTAGCTCTCATAGAACTTACATTCTAGTAACATAATTAAGAACCTACAAAAATAAGAATTTTAAATAAGTGCCAAAATTTCTTTAGTTTTAAGATGTAGTAGGGAGTAACTAATAAGTTACTTAGAATAGTGAAGAAAAGCCCCCTCGAAGGAGATGACATGTGAACTGAGACCTGAAGTATGAGAAGGAGTTATCTATTAAGAATTGAGGAAAGAGTATTGTAAGCAGAGAAAGTGTCAAGTGTGTCTTAGTCTATTTGGGCTGTTATGAGAAAAATATCATAGATTGGGTGACTTAACAGAAATTTGAGTAAGAAGTCCAAGATTAATGTGCTGGTAGATTCAGCATCTGGTGAAGACTTTCTGGTTCAAAGACAGCCTTCTCACTGTGTCTTACATGGCAGCACAGAGGGGAAGCAAACTCTCTTGTGACTCTTTTAAGGGCACTAATCCTATTCACGAGGGATTGAATGACCTAATCACTACCCAAAGGTCACCACCCCCAAATACCATCACACTGGGGATTCGGTTTCAAAATATAAATCTGGCAGGATGGGAGACACAAACTTTCAGTCCATGGAAAGTGCAAAGGCCTGCCTGAAGTACAGAAGAGCTTAGTGTGTTCAGGCATCCAAAAAAAAAAACAAAAAAGCCAGTGTAACTGGAGCATTATAGTCCAAGAAGATGGGAGAAGTAGACAGAGGGCAGCCCATGCATACAGGATCTTATATGCCACAGAGGTAGGTTTGAATTTTATTTTCCAGGCAATGCACAGTCCAGAATGACTTTATGCAGAGTGACATGGCCTGATTTATATATTTTTTAAAATTTGCCCCGGTTGTATGTAAATGAATTGTGTGGGTACATGAGCAAAAGCAAGAAGACCAATTAGAAGGATAGCACTAGTCCAACATAGAGATAACAATGACTTGGAACAGGATGTTGGCAATGGAGCTGGAGAGATACAAGCAAATTTGAGATATATTTGGAGGAAAACTTGAGAGGACTTCCTAAGGGATGGAATGACAGAGAAGGAAAAGATCAATGATGATAGATTTTTTACTTAAGCAGCTATATGGGGATATTAGTATCATTTATTGAGAGAGGAAAAGTTGGGAGGGGAGGGAATAAAATGAGTTTGAGATGTCTCTTAAATATCCAAGTGAGGATAAAGCAGTTTGATATGTAATCTATATCCAACCTGGGGGAAATCAGGTTTGGAAATATAAATTTGCGAGATTATCAACATATTGCTAGTATTTAAAGCATGGTAATGGGAGGCCTGGCGTGCTGCAATTCATGGGGTCGCAAAGAGTCAGACACGACTGAGCGACTGAACTGAAATGAATGGATTAACTTGGGGCTTCCCAGGTGACTCAGTGGTAAAGAACCACCTGCCAATGCAGGAGACACAGGTTCAATCCCTGGGTCAGGAAGATCCCCTGGAGAAGGAAATGGCAACCCACTTCAGTATTCTTGCCTGGAGAATCCCACGGACAGAGAAGCTTGGCGGGCTACAATCCATGGGGTCACAAAAGAGTTGGACACAATTTAATGACTAAACAACAACAGTGGATGAACTCACCTAGGGTGATAATGTAGAGTGAGAGAGGTAGACAGCCAGAACTCAGTCATGGAGCACTACAATATTTACAGGTCAGAAAGGAAGATCCTACAAAGGAGACCATAGGAGTAGCAAGTGAAGTAGGAAGAAAATTAGGAGTCTGATGATGTAGAAGCTGATCTATTAATTTCCTAAGGCTGTCATAACAAGTTGCTACAAATTGGTGGCTTAAAGTAACATACATGTATTCTCTCACAGTTCTGGAGAAGTCTGAAATCAAAGTGTTGGTGGAGTCATGCTTCCATGGAGGCTCTTGGGAAGAATCCTTCTTTGCCTCTTCCAGCTTCTAGTTGTCTCTTGGCAATCCTTGGTGTTCCTTGGCTTATACTTGGCATCATCCCAATCTCTTGTCTCTACTGCCATGTGGCCTTCCTTCCCTATATGTTCATTTCCCTCTGTTTTCTCTCAAAAAGGTATCAGTCATTGGATTTAGGGCCCATTCTAATCTAGTATGAGTTATCTTAATTTGATTACATCTGCAAAGATCCTTACTCCAAATAAGGCCACATTCACAAGTATTGGGAGTTGGGACTTGAAAATATCTTTAGGAAGGACACAAGTCAACCTGCTACAGCATATTGTCAGTTTGTGATCAGCATCTATTCTCAAGCCCTTCTATGCTCAAATACGTTACTCAGAAGATGGAAACTAGAGATCATGTATTCAAGAGGCCCTTTCTACAAGGGTTCTAGGTATAATTTATGTTCCTCCATTGTGAGACTCAGAAGGTTTGCATGGAGGCTTGAAAAGCACAGGCTGTTTCCTACAATTGTGTTTGTTAGTGTATGATTCACTTTTGGGCTATGAAACAGATGTAACTTTGGTAGGGATTTCCGGTAGCTTTGTGAGACCTGGGGTAGTAGCTTTCAGAACTGAAGGTATACCACTAGCTCCCTGAAGTCCACTCTTTATTCCAATGATTTTCTAAGTATCCAATTCCTGTATCTCTATTTGAAATCCTAGAATGGTTTCTGTTTTCTCTGTTGATCTCCGATAAGTAGAAAGTGTTTCAATAAGAAAGGTTACTGTACTAAAAAGCCACTAAGCAGATAATAAAAGGTAGAGTTAAAATCCCCATGGAGTTTGTATCGTTTAATTTCAATTTCCATTTGTTCACTGCTAGTACGAAGTAGTACAATTTCTCTTTGTATCTTTAAAGTACATTTCTTATAGGAAGCACATAGCTGGATTTTGCCTTTTTAAAGATTTAAATATGATCCTTTTCATTGTGGTATTTAGGTCATTTGCATGTGATTGCCTATACTGGTAGCTTTAAATCTGCCATCTTTTTCTATTTTTTTAAAAAATATGTCCCATCTGTTGTTTCCTTTTTTTGCTTTATTTTGGATAAACTGAATATTTTTAGGATTTTATCTCGTGTTGATTGTATTAGCCACATCTTGTTTTGTTATTTTATTAGTTGCTCTGGGGTTATTTATCATAGTTTATCATCAGATGATTTCATATAAGTTAATTTAAAGTATAAGAAACTTATAAAAGTATATTTCCATTTATCCATTGCTAACTTTTGTTGTCATACTTTTTAATAAGTTCCACAAATTACTTACCAAAGAAATGTCATTTATAGAGATTTATATTAAAAAGATGTAATGGTCATCTGAGTTAAATTCACCCATTCCAGTCCATTTTAGTTGGCTAATTCCTAGAATGTCAATGTTCACTCTTGCCATCTCGTTTGACCACTTCCAATTTGCCTTAATTCATGGACCTAACATTCCAGTTTCCTATGCAATATTGTAAAATATTGTAAAGGTCCGATCCTTTACAGTATCGGACCTTGCTTCTATCACCAGTCACATCCACAATTGGGTATTGTTTTTGCTTTGGCTCCATCCCTTCTTTCTTTTGGGAGTTATTTCTCCACTGATCTCCAGTAGCATATTGGGCACCTACTGACCTGGGGAGTTCCTCTTTCAGTATCCTATCATTTTGCCTTTTCATACTGTTCATGGGGTTCTCAAGGCAAGAATACTGAAGTGGTTTGTCATTCCCTTCTCCAGTGGACCACACAGAAGAAATGGAGTAGCCATCATGGTCAACAAGAGTCCAAAATGCAGTACTTGGATGCAATCTCAAAAACGACAGAATGATCTCTGTTCGTTTCCAAGGAAAACCATTCAATATCACAGTAATCCAAGTCTATGCCTCAACCAGTAACACTGAAGAAGCTGAAGATGAACGCTTCTATGAAGACCTACAAGACCTTTTAGAACATGCAAAAAAGATGTCCTTTTCATTACAGGGGACTGGAATGCAAAGTAGGAAGTCAGGAAACACCTGGAGTAACAGGCAAATTTGGCCTTGGAATACAGAATGAAGCAGGGCAAAGACTAATAGAGTTTTGCCAAGAAAATGCACTGGTCATAGCAAACACCCTCTTCCAACAACACAAGAGAAGACTCTACACATGGACATCACCAGCTGGCCAACACCAAAATCAGATTGGTTATATTCTTTGCAGCCAAAGATGGAGAAGCTCTATACAGTCAACAAAAATAAGACCAGGAGCTGACTGCAGCTCAGATCATGACTCCTTATTTCCAAATTCAGACTTAAATTGAAGAAAGTAGGGAAAACCGCTAGACCATTCAGGTATGACCTAAATCAAATCCCTTATGATTATACAGTGGAAGTGAGAAATAGATTTAAGGGACTAGATCTGATAGAGTGCCTGATGAACTATGGAATGAGGTTCGTGACATTGTACAGGAGACAGGGATCCAGACCATCCCCATGGAAAAGAAATGCAAAAAAAGCAAAAGAGCTGTCTGGGGAGGCCTTACAAATAGCTGTGAAAAGAAGAGAAGTGAAAAGCAAAGGAGAAAAGGAAAGACATAAGCATCTGAATGCAGAGTTTCAAAGAACAGCAAGGAGAGATAAGAAAGCCTTCCTCAGTGATCAATGCAAAGAATTAGAGGAAAACAACAGAATGGGAAAGACTAGAGATCTTTTCAAGAAAATTAGAGATACCAAGGGAACACTGCACGCAATGATGGGCTTGATAAAGGACAGAAATGGTATGGACCTAACAGATGCAAGAGATATTAAGAAGAGGTGGCAAGAATACACAGAAGAAATGTACAAAAAAGATCTTCACAACGAAGATAACCACGATGGTGTGATCACTCACCTAGAGCCAGACATCCTGAAATGTGAAGTCAAGTGGGCCTTAGAAAGCATCACTACAAACAAAGCTAGTGGAGGTGATGGAATTCCAGTTGAGCTGTTTCAAATCCTGAAAGATGATGCTGTGAAAGTGCTGCATTCAATATGCCAGCAAATTTGGAAAACTCAGCAGTGGCCACAGGACTGGAAAAGGTCAGTGTTCATTCCAATCCCAAAGGCAATGCCAAAGAATGCGCAAACAACCACACAATTGCACTCATCTCACACGCTAGTAAAGTAATGCTCAAAATTCTCCAAGCCAGGCTTTAGCAATATGTGAACCAGATGTTCAAGCTGGTTTTAGAAAAGGCAGAGGAACCAGAGATCAAACTGCAAACATCTGCTGGATCATGGAAAAAGCAAGAGAGTTCCAGAAAAACACCTATTTCTGCTTTATTGACTATGCCAAAGCCTTTGATTGTGTGGATCACAATAAACTATGGAAAATTCTAAAAGAGATGGGAATACCAGACCACTGACCTGCCTCTTGAGAAATCTGTATGCAGGTCAGGAAGCAACAGTTAGAACTGGACATGGAACAACAGACTGGTTCCAAATAGGAAAAGGAGTACATCAAGGCTGTATATTGTCACCCTGCTTATTTAACTTATATGCAGAATACATCATGAGAAACGCTGGGCTGGAAGAAGCACAAGCTGGAATCAAGATTGCCAGGAAAAATCTCAATAACCTCAGATATGCAGATGACACCACCCTTCTGGCAGAAAGTGAAGAGGAACTAAAAAGCCTCTTGATGAAAGTGAAAGTGGAGAGTGAAAAAGTTGGCTTAAAACTCAACATCCAGAAAACTAAGATCATGACATCTGGTCCCATCACTTCATGGGAAATAGATGGGGAAACAGTGGAAACAGTGTCAGACTTTATTTTGGGGGGCTCCAAAATCACTGCAGATGGTGACTGCAGCCATGAAATTAAAAGATGCTTACTCCTCGGAAGAAAAGTTATGACCAACCTAGATAGCATATTCAAAAGCAGAGACATTACTTTGCCAACAAAGGTCCGTCTAGTCAAGGCTATGGTTTTTCCAGTGGTCATGTATGGATGTGAGAGTTGGACTGTGAAGAAAGGTGAGCGCGGAAGAATTGATCCTTTTGAACTGTGGTGTTGGAGAAGACTCTTGAGAGTCCCTTGGACTGCAAGGAGATCCAACCAATCCATTCTGAAGGAGATCAGCCCTGGGATTTCTTTGGAAGGACTGATGCTAAAGCTGAAACTCCAGTACTCTGGCCATCTCATGCAAAGAATTGACTCATTGGAAAAGACTCTGATGCTGGGAGGGATTGGGGGCAGGAGGAGAAGTGGATGACAGAGGATGAGATGGCTGGATGGCATCACGGACTCGATGGACGTGAGTCTGAGAGAACTCCGGGAGTTGGTGATGGACAGGGAGGCCTGGTGTGCTGCAATTCACGGGGTTGCAAAGAGTTGGACACGACTGAGCGATTGAACTGAATATTCAAAAGAAAAATATCATATATATTTACCCATGGAGTTTATTACCCTATCTATGCATTTAATGCCTTTATATATATATATCCATATTTCTATTGGCTATAATTTTCTTTCTGCATAAAAGAACTTCCTTCAGCATTCCTTGTAGTATATCTTCTAGTGATGAATTTTTTCACCCTTTTTCTCTCTGAAATGTCTATTTTTCTTCAGTTTTAAAAGGAATTTTTGCTAAGTATAGAATTTTAGATTGACAATTCATTTGTTTCTTTCAGTTAAGATGTAGCTCTACTGTCTTCTTACCTCTTTTGTTCATAATGAGACATCTGCTTTCAACCTCATCTTATTTTCTCGCAATGTGTCTTTTTTTTTTTTTTCTGGCTGCTTATAAAATTTTCTGTCACTAGATTAGAGTAATTGAGTATGATGTGTCTGGTGTCATTTCCTTCATTTTCTTAGGCTTGAGGTTTGTTGAGCTCTTAGATAAGTTTAAAATTTTTAATTTTTGGAAAAATTATACTTATGGTATAAGCTTCAAAAGAGCTTTGGCTTACAAAGGTTAGCAAAAAAATTGCTTGGGCGTTAAAGAATAAGAAAGTCACCTCCAAATTCTGAGACCCATGGAATGTGTAAGACGAAATGTCTGCTATTCAACAAGATGTCAAGGGTTATCTGTGTTCTTGGGATATCCAGGCTTCAAGTAAGATAAAACGTTTGTGGTAGAGTGCAACTTATTTATACTAAACTTGTATCACAGAAAGTACTACAGCAGAAAAATGGGCTTGTACCAACATTTGAAAGATAAAAATCATATTATGCCATAAATTTTCTTGCCCTATGTAGAAGTACCCCTCTTTTTCAATGTTTCATTTATAAAACTGTCATGAATGTCATCCATGTAGAAATAAAGTGAAAGGTCAGCTAGTCCAAAGAATCAACAATTCAAAAAATTCTAAACAACAAAAACCCAGATATTAACTATCTGAATTTAAGAACCTTGCAATTTAACATCATCCTAAATTAGGGAAATGTTTTTTCCATATAACACAGGTTAAGAAAGTGGTTTAAAAAGTACTATAGTCTTAATGTTACTGCAATTTCAAGACATTCATTGATTCTTTATAAGTCAGCAGTTGATGCCAAAATGGAAAGTAGGGCTAAAGCAGTTTTAAGTATTGGAATATTGTTTCTTTTTGAACTGTGGTGCTGGAAAAGACTCATGAGAGTCCCTTGGATAGCAAGATCAAATGAGTCAATCCTAAAGGAAATCAATGTTCATTGGAAGGACTGATGCTGAAGCTTAAACTCTTAACACTTCAGCCACCTGATGCAAAGGGCTGACCCACTGGAAAAGACCCTGATGCTGGGAAAGATTGAGGGCAGGAGGAAAAGAGGGTGACAGAGGATGAGATGGTTGGATAGCATCATTGACAAAGAACTTGAGTAAACTCCAGGAGATAGTGAAGGACAGGGAAACCTGACGTACTGTAGTCCATACGGCCACAAAGACTAAGAGTCAACTGAGAGACTGAACAATAGCAGGTCCATCCACGTTGCTATAAATAGCATTACTTCATTCTTTTTTTATGGCAGAATAGTAATTCATATTTTGTGTGTGTGTGTGTGTGTACACCACACATCTTTATCCATTCATGTGTTGAGTGACAAAGTTGCTTCCATGTCTTGACTATTGTTAAGTAGTGCTGCTATGAATATCAGGGTGCATGTTCCTTTTCACATTAGAGTTTTCACCTTTTCTGAGTATGTCTCTAAGACTGAGATTGTTGGTCTATATAGTAGCTCTATTTTTAGTTTACCTGAGAAATCTCCATACTGCTCTCCATAATGGCTACACCAATTTACATCCCCACCAACAGTGTAAGAGGGTTCCCTTTTCTCCATACCTTCTCCAGTATTTATTTGTAGACTTTTTTATGATGGCCCTTTCTCACTGGTGTGAAGTGATACCTCATTGTAGTTTTGATTTTCAGTTCTCTAATAATTAATGATGTTGAACATCTGTTCATGTGCCTGGTGGCCATCTGTATGTCTTCTTTGGGAAAATGTATTTAGGTCTTCTGACCATTTTTCTTTGAGCTATTTGTCCTTTTCATTATAGGGGCCTGGAATGCAAAAGTAGGAAGTCAAGAGATACCTGGAGTTACAGGCAAATTTGGCCTTGTAATACAAAACAAAGCAGGTCAAAGGCTGAGAGTTTTGCCAAGAGAATGCACTGGTCGTAGCAAACACTCTCTTCCAACAACATAAGACTCTACACACGGACATCACCAGATGGTCAATACCAAAATCAGAGTGATTATATTCTTTGCAGCCAAAGATGGAGAAGGTCTATACAGTCAGCAAAAACATGACTGGGAGCTGACTGTGGCCCAGATCTTACTGCCAAATTCAGACTTGACTTAAATTGAAGAAAGTAGGGAAAACCACTAGACCATTCAGATGTGACCTAAATCAAATCCCTTACGATTATACAGCGGAAGTGACAAATAGATTAAAAGGATTAGATCTGATAGTGCCTGGAGAACTATGGATGGAAGTTTGTGACATTGTACAGGAGACCATCCATCAAGACCATCTCCAAGAAAAAGAAATGCAAAAAGGAAAAATGGCTGTTTGAGGAGGCCTTACAAATACCTGAGAAAAGAAAAGATGCAAAAGGTAAAGGAGAAAAGGAAAGATATACCCATTTCAACACAGACTTCCAAAGAACAGCAAGGAGAGATAAGAAAGCCTTCCTCAGTGATCAATGCAAAGAAATAGAGGAAAACAACAGAATGGGAAAGACTAGAGATCTCTTCAAGAAAATCAGAGATACCAAGGGAACATTTCATGCAAAGATGGGCACAAAGAACAGAAATGGTATGGACCTAACAGATGCAGGAGATATTAAGAAGAGGTGGCAAGAATACACAGAACTATACAAAAAAGATCTTCATGACCCAGATAACCACGATGGTGTGATCACTCACCTAGAGCCACAAATCCTGGAATGTGAGGTCAAGTGGGCCTTAAGAAGCATCACTACGAACAAAGCTAGTGGAGGTGATGGAATTCCAGTTGAGCTGTTTCAAATCCTGAAAGATGATGTTGTGAAAGTGCTGCAGTCAATATGCCAGTAAATTTGGAAAACTCAGCAGTGGCTACGGGACTGGAAAAGGTCAGTGTTCATTTCAATCCCAAGGAAAGGCAATGCCAAAGAATGCTCAAACTACCGCACAATTGCACTCATCTCACACGCTAGTAAAGTAATCCTCAAAATTCTCCAAGCCAGGCTTCAAAAGTACATGAACTGTGAGCTTCCAGATGTTCAAGCTGGATTTAGAAAAAGCAGAGAAACCAGCAATCAAACTGCCAACACATCTGTTGGATCATCATAAAAGCAAGAGAGTTTCAGAAAAACATGTACTTCACTTTATTGACTATGCCAAAGCCTTTGACTGTGTGGATCACAAAAAACCGTGGAAAATTCTTCAAGAGATGGGAATACCAGACCACCTGACCTGCCTCCTGAGAAATCTGTACACAGGTCAAGAAGCAACAGTTAGAACTGGACATGGAACAACAGACTAGTTCCAAATTGGAAAAGGAGTATGTCAAGGCTGTATATTGTCACCCTCCTATTTAACATATGCAGAATAATCATGAGAAACGCTGGACTGGATGAAGCACAAGCTGGAATCAAGATTGCCAGGAGAAATCTCAATAACCTCAGATATGCAGATGACACCACCCTTAGGGCAGAAAGCAAAGAGGAACTAAAGAGCCTCTTGATGAAAGTAAAGAGGAGAGTGAAAAAGTTGGCTTAAAGCTCAGCATTCAGAAAACGAAGATCATGGCATCTGGTCCCATCACTTCATGGCAAGTAGATGGGGAAACAACAGAAACAGTGACAAACTTTATTTTGGAGGGCTCCAAAATCACTGCAGATGGTGACTGAAGTCATGAAATTAAAAAAGGCTTGCTCCTTGGAAGAAAAGTTGTGACCAACCTAGACAGCATATTAAAAAGCAGAGACATTACTTTGCCAACAAAGGTCCATCTAGTTAAAGCTAGGTTTTTTCCAGTAGTCATGTATAGATGTGAGAGTTGGACTATAAAGAAAGCTGAGCACAGAGGAATTGATGCTTTTGAACTGTGGTGTTTGAGGAGACTCTTGAAAGAGTCCCTTGGACTGCAAGGAGATCCAACCAGTCCATCCTAAAGGAAATCAGTCCTGAATATTCATTGGAAGGACTGATGCTGAAGCTGAAACTCCAATACTTTGGCCACCTGATGCAAAGAACTGACTCATTGGAAAAGAACCTGATTCTGGGAAAGATTGAAGGTGGGAGAAGGGGATGCTAGAGGATGAGTTGGTTGGATGGCATCACTGACTCAGTGGACATGAGTTTGATTAAGCTTTGGGAGTTGGTGATTTACAAGTAAGCCTGGAGTGCTGCAGTCCATGGTGTTGCAAAGTGTCGGATACAACTGAACGCCTAGAGCTGTCTGCATGTTTTTGAAATTAATCCCTTGTTGGCTGCATCATTCACAAATATTTTCTCCCAGTTCATAGGTTATCTTTTCATTTGCTTATTATTATTATTTGCTGTGCAAAAGCTTATGTTTGATTAGGTCTCATTTAAAATTTTTACTTCTTTTGACTTGGGAGGCTGTAGATGCAAATTCTTGATAAAAGATAAGAGCACAGACTTCATGGGCAAATTAGAGCAAGGGGCTGTTAAGAATATTTGTGTGTGATGATTACACACCCATACACACACACACTCTTCCCCTAAGTCTGTTGTTTTGCTTTTTAGCCTAACAGTGAACATGACTGGCTGAAGTTTTCAAGTCATTGGAGAATTGACTCACCATAATATCCCATGGTAATATTGTTTGATATATAGGTATAAAAGGCTGATACTATAACATTTAGAAATAAGCAGAAAAAAACCTGCTATTCTGACCAAACAATATTAACAAAAATCCCTTTTCTCTTACGTAAGCCTAGATATTAAATAGTATGAGTAGCACAGTTCTTCACAGAAACCAAAGATGTCTCAGTATCAGGCAACTAGACAACATTGTATTTGGTAACATTAGAATCACTGGCTCAAAATGAACCACACTGTTAAAGAAGAGTAACCTCAACTCCATTTGTTGGCTATTTTTCTCTCCAGCAATACCTGCTTTAATGACAGGCCCTTAAATGAGTTATTTAAAAATGTCAACTCACATACAGGTGGTCAATAAACACATGAAGAGATGCTTAACATTGCTCATTATTCAGTTCAGTTCAGTCGCTCAGTCAACTCTTTGCGACCCCATGCATCACAGCACCCCAGGCCTCCCTGACCATCACCAACTCCCAGAGTTTACGCAAACTCATGTCCATCGAGTTGGTGATGCCATCCAGCCATCTCATCCTCTGTCGTCCCCTTCTCCTTCTGCCCCCAATCCCTCCCAGCATCAGAGTCTCTTCCAATGAGTCAACTCTTTGCATGAGGTGGCCAAAGTATTGGAGTTTCAGCTTTAGCATCAGTCCTTAGAGAAATGCAAATCAAACCTACAGTGAGGCATGACATCACACCAATCAGAATGGCCATCATCAAAAAATATACAAATAATAAATGCTGGAGAGGACATAGAGAAAAGGGAAACCTCTTGCACTGTTAGTGGGAATGTAAACTGATATAGCCATTATGAAAACAGTATGGAGATTCCTTTAAAAACTAGGAATAAATCTACTGTATGACCCAGCAATCCCACTACTCAGCACATACACAGAAAAACCACAATTCTGAAAAACATATGTACCCCAAAGTTCACTGAAGCAATATTTACAATAGCCAGGACATGGAAGCAACCTAGATGCCATCAACAGATGAATGGATAAAGAAGTTGTGGTACATTTATACAATGGAGTATTACTCAGCCATAAAAAGGAATGAATATGAGTCAGTGGTAATGAGGTAGATGAACCTAGAGCCTCTTAAACAGTGAAGTAAGTCAGAAAGAGAAAACAAGTATTGTGTATTAAGCCATATATATGGAGTCAAGAAAAATGGTTACTGATGAACCTAGCAGAGAATGCACTTGTGAACACAGTAGGGAAGCTGAGGATGGGACAAACTGAGAAAGTAGCAATGACATATATACACTATCATGTGTAAAATAGCTACTGAGAAGTTGCTAAATAACACAGGGAGCTCAGCCTGGTGCTCTGTGATGACCTAGAGGAATGGGACGGGGGGAGTGGAGGCGGCTCAGGAGGGAAGGGATATATATAATTATGACTGATTAGTGTTGTAGAGCAGTGTGCATGCTCAGCGCTGTCTGATACCTTGCAACCACATGGACCATCTGTCCATGGGATATTCCAGGCAAGAAGACTGGAGTGGGTTGCCATTTCCTTCTCCAGGGATCTTCCCCACCCAGGGATTGAACCCACGCTTCCTTAATAGCTCAGCTGGTAAGGAATCTGCCCGCAATGCAAGAGACCCTGGTTTGATTCCTGAGTTGGAAAGATCCCCTGGAGAAGGAATAGGCTACCCACTCCAGTATTCTCGTGCTTCCCTTGCAGCTCAGCTGGTAAAAAATCTGCCTGCAATGGGGGAGTTCAGTTCAGCTCAGTCGCTCAGTCGTGTCTGACTCTTTGTGACCCCAAGAATCACAGCACGCCAGGCCTCCCTGTCCATCACCAACTGCCGAAGTCTACCCAAACCCATGTCCATTGAGTCAGTGATGCCATCCAACCATCTCATCCTCTGTCATCCCCTTCTCCTCCTGCCCCCAATCTTTCCCAGCACCAGGGTCTTTTCCAGTGAGTCAGCTCTTCACATCAGGTGGCCAAAGTATTGGAGTTTTAGCTTCAACATCAGTCCTTCCAATGAACACCCAGGACTGATCTGCTTTAGGATGGACTGGCTGGATCTCCTTGCAGTCCAAGGTACTCTCAAAGAGTTTTCTCCAACACCACAGTTCAAAAGCAAATGAGGGAGACCTTGGTTCAGTCCCTGGGTTGGGAAGATCCCCTGGAGAGGGGAAAGGCTATCCACTCCAGTGTTCTGGCCTGGAGTATTCTATGGAGTCCATGGGGTGGGCAAAGAGTCAGACACAACTGAGCAACTTTCACACTTCACACTCCTGCATTAGCAAGCAGATACTGAGCAATCGGGGAAGCCCCACTGTACAGAAGAAACCAACACAAAACTGGAAAGAAATTTTTCACCAATTAAAAAAAAAATTTTTTTAAAGAACAAAATTTACTAACAAATTGGAAAAAGAAATTTTAAAAAATGTCAACTCTGTATCTGAAATCAACTTTTTGTACTATAAATGGTAATTATAAGTCCATTAAGGAAATAGAAAAAATAGAATTTTATTTTTCCTTTTCCAGGGATATGATAAACCAGCTTATTTAGACAAACTTTTCTGTTTGAAAAGCTAAAAGGTTGATGGACTTCTTAAAAGCACTGAAGGGCGAACAAAGGAAGAGGTCAGGAAGTCAGTCACTCAAAGAAAATGAGAAAATTAATCCAAAATAAAGTTTGTCAGACTGGGATTTTTAACAACAGCGTACTGTGCTATTTAGAAAACATCTATTTAAAAACTAATGTGGATATAATATTGGATGAAATACTTTTAAGGCAAAGAAACATATTAGTGACAGTCACTTTGTAAAAATAAAATCACCAAGGATAGAAAGCAATTTTAAATTTGTATGTACCTCAAAAATAGAACTGACAAACATTTTTAAAAAGTAGACAAATCCACAATCACTGTCAGATTTGAACATATGTGTCTCAATAACTGACAGGAAAAAGCAGAGAGAATAATTAAGCAGATTTGAAGAAACTCAATCTAACTGTACATTGTAGAATACTGCACCCAACAACTGCATAATACATATTCTTTTTGAGCCCACACATAACATATACTAGATAGATGATACATTGGTGCATGAAGCATATCTTAACAAATTTCAAAGTACTAAAATCAGATTATGTTCACTTATTCCATATATCATGTGCAGTTGTATGCTAACTGTATCTCAATAAAGTTATAAAAATTAATTTTATATAAAATGGTATAATCACTACATATTATGTACAGTGAGGTATCAAGAAGAAAATTACATCTTCTTTAACCAGTTCAGAGTAGGGAGCATACCATAATTTATACAATAACATAATTCACATTTTAGTTTGTAATACACATACCAAAAAACTAATTTTTGAATAGATGTCACTAATAAAACTTCTAAAGTTCTGAAATTTTTTGAATGAAGTATAACAAGGGAAACATCAAGCTAGGAAAATCATCAAAAGGAAATCATCAAGCAAGGAAAAATCATTAAAATGACTACAATTTTACAAGTTTTCTTGCAGCCTCACAGTTATTTTGATTCACAAAGCCGCCTTCCCTGGTTCAGTTCTATTATAGTGAAGAGTCCTGGATTAAAAAACAAAACCTCCATGTCCAGGAGATGTTGTATATTAACACAATTCAGTTGAACATGTCAAAAAAATAAACAAGTTACTATAACCTACTTCCATAACAGGAAATTACTGAACACAAATCCAAGCAGCAGTATTTTTTCCTTTTTTTAATTATGAAAAAATGGTATGTTAGATAAAATTTAGGGGGAAAACCCATCCATACTTTTCCATATCCCCCCATCCCAACACAAAAGTTTTATTTGGGAATTACTACATTCCAATTTATCCATATACATATATATTTTTTCACACTAGCTATAATGAGTGTACAAATTTTTATTTTGTCTTTGTACTTAAACTTTGTTCAAGATATTCAATGTTTTTACAGTTATACCTTTCTAAAAGGCTATACAGTAATCCCATTGATGTGTTATCATTTGAGTTGGGTATTTATATTAGGCACTGAAAATACATCTGGGTTACTCCATGGTTCCCTGTTATACTTACTGTTACACCTGTATAGATCTTTTAAAGTTTATTCTTCTCTCAAACTGTTTTCTTAGGATAAATTATCCAATATTGGGCATCAGTGGGTATAAACATTTTTCTGGCTCCTGAAACGTATTACTATAGCACTTTCCCAAAAGGCAGAAATCTAAGTACAAGGTTGCTAGTAGTACATATGGGTATCTACTTCATAACAACCATACTAGAAGCGAGTGTTAACTTTAAGTAAATAACATTTTAAATTCAATTAAAAATTTACCCCAAGACAATCCCTCAGTAATTTACAGACTTTGGAGGATCATTCACTTTCTGTCTGTTGCTTCAGGAATTATTTCTTCATTGAAGTTTACTAATGTCTGATTACAAAACCATTTTATATTTCTTTTCTAAGCCCTTGAGTTCTGTTTAAACATTCTTAAACTGTTATATGGAAAAGGCAATAACTCCATTAACAGAAACCAGCTTAATTTAGAATTAAACTATGAATCAAACTGTTGATAAGGAAACCAAATTACACAAGGGCAAATAAATACCTAGAGCTTCCCAAGTGGCTTAGTGATAAAGAATCTGCCTGCAATGCAAATTTGTCTTATAAAATGTAATTATTGAATGTTTTTATCTTTTATTAAAAGTTATAAAAATAAGGCCAATATCACTGATGAACATAGATGCAAAAATCCGCAACAAAATTCTAGCAATCAGAATACAACAACACATTAAAAAGATCATACACCATTACCAAGTGGGCTTTATCCCAGGGATGCAAGGATTCTTCAATATCCGCAAATCAATCAATGTAATTCACCACATTAACAAATTGAAAAATAAAAGCCATATGATTATCTCAATAGATGCAGAGAAGGCCTTTGACAAAATTCAACATCCATTTATGATAAAAACTCTCCAGAAAGCAGGAATAGAAGGAACATACCTCAACATAATAAAAGCTATATATGACAAACCCACAGCAAACATTATCCTCAATGGTGAAAAATTGAAAGCATTTCCCCTAAAGTCAGGAACAAGACAAGGGTGTCCACTTTCACCACTACTATTCAACATAGTTCTGGAAGTTTTGGCCACAGCAATCAGAGCAGAAAAAGAAATAAAAGGAATCCAAATTGGAAAAGAAGAAGTAAAACTCTCACTGTTTGCAGACGACATGATCCTCTACATGGAAAACCCTAAAGACTCCACCAGAAAATTACTAGAGCTCATCAATGAATATAGTAAAGTTGCAGGATATAAAATCAACACACAGAAATCCCTTGCATTCCTATACACTAATAATGAGAAAGTAGAAAAAGAAATTAAGGAAACAATTCCATTCACCATTGCAACGAAAAGAATAAAATACTTAGGAATATATCTACCCAAAGAAACTAAAGACCTATATATAGAAAACTATAAAACACTGATGAAAGAAATCAAAGAGGACACTAATAGATGGAGAAATATACCATGTTCATGGATTGGAAGACTCAATATAGTGAAAATGAGTATACTACCCAAAGCAATTTACAAATTCAATGCAATCCCTATCAAGCTACCAGCCATATTTTTCACAGAACTAGAACAAATAATTTCAAGATTTGTATGGAAATACAAAAAACCTTGAATTGCCAAAGCAATCTTGAGAAAGAAGAATGGAACTGGAGGAATCAACTTGCCTGACTTCAGGCTCTACTACAAAGCCACAGTCATCAAGACAGTATGGTACTGGCACAAAGACAGACATATAGATCAATGGAACAAAATAGAAAGCCCAGAGATAAATCCACACACATATGGACAGCTTATCTTTGACAAAGGAGGCAAGAATATACAATGGAGTAAAGACAATCTCTTTAACAAGTGGTGCTGGGAAAACTGGTCAACCACTTGTAAAAGAATGAAACTAGATCACTTTCTAACACCACACACAAAAATAAACTCAAAATGGATTAAAGATCTAAATGTAAGACCAGAAACTATAAAACTCCTAGAGGAGAACATAGGCAAAACACTCTCAGACATAAATCACAGCAGGATCCTCTATGATCCACCTCCCAGAATTCTGGAAATAAAAGCAAAAATAAACAAATAGGATCTAATTAAAATTAAAAGCTTCTGCACAACAAAGGAAACTATAAGCAAGGTGAAAAGACAGCCTTCTGAATGGGAGAAAATAATAGCAAATGAAGCAACTGACAAACAACTAATCTCAAAAATATACAAGCAACTCCTGCAGCTCAATTCCAGAAAAATAAACGACCCAATCAAAAAATGGGCCAAAGAACTAAATAGACATTTCTCCAAAGAAGACATACGGATGGCTAACAAACACATGAAAAGATGCTCAACATCACTCATTATCAGAGAAATGCAAATCAAAACCACAATGAGGTACCACTTCACACCAGTCAGAATGGCTGCGATCCAAAAATCTGCAAGCAATAAATGCTGGAGAGGGTGTGGAGAAAAGGGAACCCTCCTACACTGTTGGTGGGAATGCAAACTAGTACAGCCACTATGGAGAACAGTGTGGAGATTCCTTAAAAAATTGCAAATAGAACTACCTTATGACCCAGCAATCCCACTGCTGGGTATACACACCGAGGAAACCAGAATTGAAAGAGACACATGTACCCCAATGTTCATCGCAGCACTGTTTATAATAGCCAGGACATGGAAACAACCTAGATGTCCATCAGCAGATGAATGGATAAGAAAGCTGTGGTACATATACACAATGGAGTATTACTCAGCTGTTAAAAAGAATTCATTTGAATCAGTTCTGATGAGATGGATGAAACTGGAGCTGATTATACAGAGTGAAGTAAGCCAGAAAGAAAAACACCAATACAGTATACTAACACATATATATGGAATTTAGAAAGATGGCAATGACGACCCTGTATGCAAGACAGGAAAAAAGACACAGCTGTGTATAACGGACTTTTGGACTCAGAGGGAGAGGGAGAGGGTGGGATGATTTTGGAGAATGGCATTCTATCATGTATACTATCATGTAAGAATTGAATTGCCAGTCTATGTCTGATGCAGGATACAGCATGCTTGGGGTTGGTGCATGGGGATGACCCACTGATATGTTATGGGGAGGGAGGTGGGAGGGGGGTTCATGTTTGGGAACGCATGTAAGAATTAAAGATTTTAAAATTAAAAAAAAAATTAAAAAAGAAAAAAAAATAAAGCAAGTGAACCAAAAACGTTAAAAAATAAAATAAAAAAAATAAAAGTTATAAAAATAATACATTTACTGTAAAATAGTACAGAAGCATACACTATCACTTGCGATAAATTTAATGATCTCCATACACTATCACTTGTGATAAATTTAATGATCTCCATAACTGATAGAAATTCTGAAAAAATTTTGGCAGAATGTTAAGTCTTAAGACAAACTGCCGTGTACCTTATAAAATGTCCCATTCAAAACAACCAAAATGCATTTGTTTGACGTATGTATTGAGTTTCTCTGTTCAAGTGGTAGTTGGTATCCAAGTTGGATGCTACACAATTAGCATCCAATTAATCCACTTGGAAGTGTAAGAAATATTTATTTCTGGGCCCCACTTTTCACCGATTCTGATGAATTAGTATTGGATGAGGCACACGTGTTGGTACTTTTTCTTTTATAAATCTCCCAGGTGATTTTAGGGCTTCTCTGGTGGCTCAGCGGTAAAGAATCCACCTGTAGTGCAGGAGACATGGGTTGTATCCTTGGGTTAGGAAGATCCCCTGGAGAAGAAGATGGCAACCCACTCCAGTATTCTTTCCTGGGAAATCTCATAGATAGAGGAGCCTGGCAGCTTACAGGGTATGGGGATGCAAAAGAGTCAGACAAGACTTAGTGACTAAACAACAACAACAAAATAAATACTTAATTGATGAGCTCTGAAGCAAGCCCACCATTCCTCTGCTGCTGCTGCTGTTGCTGCTGCTGAGTCACTTCAGTTGTGTATGACTCTGTGAGACCCCACAGACAGCAGCCCACCAGGCTCCGCCATCCCTGAGATTCTCCAGGCAAGAACACTGGAGTGGGTTGCCATTTCCTTCTCCAATGCATGAAAGTGAAAAGTGAAAGTGAAGTCGCTCAGTCAAGTCCGACTCTTCACAACCCCATGGACTGCAGCCTACCAGTCTCCTCCACCCATGGGATTTTCCAGGCAAGAGTACTGGACTGGGTTGCCATTGCCTTCTCCAACCATTCCCCTAGTCTCCTTCTTTTCTTAACTGGCTCATTTTGGTTCATGAACATATTGTCACAAAAGTCTTAAATTTAAACTGACCAACCCTCACTCAATTCTGTAGTCCCTTGAAGCACCTTGGAGCCCCTGTCTTGTAACTGCCAAAAAAGTGTTAAGAGATTTTTCCTCAATGCCTTGCTCTGTGCCATTGAAAAAGCTATTCTGAAGGTCATATTCCTTAGTTGTTAAATTGAATAGTTATTCTCAGACATAACTTGAGACCTCTATGCAACATTCATTACCACATCTCCCACCTTTCTCACCTGTTTCCTACCATTTCCAGTCTGCTCTCAGCAATATTTCTCTTCAAAACCTTTCTCCTTTGGGTATATCAACTATTTATACAACTTAATTGTAGATGGATCCCAAATCTGTAACTCCAGCCTTCCTTCAAAGGACCAGATCTGTATTTCCAACTTCTTGGACTCTTACTTTTAGATACTCTGTAGGCAAACCCAGCTTAAAAAATCAAAAGTCAATTCCTCCATCACTGCACCCTACTAACGGCACTCTCACACTTACTCTCATTTAGGCTTGAGATCTTGTTTTCATCTCTGATGCCCTTGTTCTTTTCCTCTACCCCAGTTTGTTTGATTCCACCCTCAGAATGTTTTTTCATCTCATTTTCTGAATCTCACTGCCACCTCTTTACCTCCTGTTTCTACTATTGCAAAAACTTCCTTGCTATTTCCAAATTTATTCTTCAATAATTCCTATTACATCACTGCCTTTTCAATCTTCTTAAAGGACAACTTTGATTACATTACTTCTCTGTATATAAACTTTTAATGGTTTCCACATGCCTACCAAATTATGCATAGATTTCTTAATCTAAAATTTCAGATGAAGGGTAGCTATCCCCAAATAACCTTTCTGGCTATCTCATTACTTTCCTATGCTCCAGGGAAAATGAAGACACTCAATTTTCTCAACACATGCCTTGCTATCTTTCTATTCCCTGAACACATACATTGCTTTTCCTTTACCCGACTTTTTAAATTTTCCTTTCTCATCAAACAACCTCTGCCCTTTAAAACTCTTTGGGAAAGCTACCTATTAACCAATTAAAACATTATTGTTTTAATAAGAATAAAAAATACACTGAACAAATATACTCTCTTACTTCCATATAATTGTTATGGAATCTACTGTATTCTATCTTGAATTTTAGTTACTTATGTGCTATGCTTTTATTCAATTACACGGAAAATAATTTGAAGGTAAAAATGACATCGTACACAGTTTTTTACCCAATACTTTCACTAGCTGTTCTCATTTGATACCAAATTTCATGCTGCAATTCCATGCATATTTAGTATGAGCCAAGGCCATACAGCTATATAGGGACTAAACACAGCTGTAGTTCATGACTGTTGGCTATTACTAACATACTATAGAAAATGTAAAAAATCCCATAGAAGGTATCTAAAATATTTAAAATAACAACATGTATTTTCTTCTGTACCCCAATAGCAATTTGAATATATCATTATTTACTGGAATGTTTTATGAATATTTCTCTGTATTTCTATTTTCTTCCAATTCATTGTGGACATATTTACATCTCTAGTACTTGGCACAGTGCCTAGTACATAATAAGCTATCAATAATTTCACTGAACATTCAGGAAACGGAAAAGAATCTTAGGAATGGTATTTAATAACACAGAATGCCTGAGAAATCAAACAGAATTCATTAACCGATCACTGACTGTCTTTTCTATCTCTTACTAGATAAAGCTTTCTCTGTTGAGACACTGGCCTGGAAGTAATAGATTATCCACAAGAGTGGATACACAAATCAAGGAAAAAAAATTCAGAGGGAAAAACAAAGTCATGAATGCAGTACTCCTGAAAATATTCAAGGCAAAAGGAATAATCAATGCAATTTTCTATGTGCCTAGGTGATTTTAAACTATATACATACTAGTTGTCATCATTTAGTCACCAAGTCATGTCCGACTCTTTGCAAATCCATGGATGGTAGCCAGGTTCCTCTGACCATGGAATCTTCCAGGTAAGAATACTGGAGTGGGTTGCCATTTCTTTCTCCAGGGCATCTTCCTAACCCAGGGACTGAACCCATATCTCTTGTGTTGCAGGCGGATTCTTTACTGTTGAGCCACCGGTGAAGCCTGATATTCCCACTAGTAGAAAACGGCATATTTATTGAAATATGTGCCAGGCACTGTGCTAGATGTTAGATAATGTACCAAACGGATAGTGTACAGGTAAATAATCAAAAGCAGATGATAATATGATGGGTGCTGGTAATTCAATTATAATCGAAACTATTCAAGTTCTATTGAATAGCTTGTTTATACAAGTCAACATGAGAAATCTGATTTTGTTCATCACTGGGTAGAAAAGTATGGTATCATGGATTACCAAATATAATTAATTAATTAGGTTCTGATGGTACCTACTCTTAATCAAAGGTAAATTAGAGGGAAATTATCTTTAAAATCTTTACTACTTTATCAATTAAACAAATAATTATTTAACATCTACTTTGTGCCACATAGAAAACTAAACATTGAGAATAGTAAGTCACAGTTCTTTGCAAGGTTCATGTAACCTGATGGAAGAAGCCAGACATATAAGTAATGATGACATAAAGTATTTTTCCTGAAGACTGTCATGAAGGGAGTCTTTCTTACAATGTTGGTTTTGGAGGCCAGTACCAGTATTTACATGTTTATCTTTGTTATAAAACAAAAAATCTCTGTATTTTAATGAATCATATTTGTATTTCACTGACTACACTAAAAAAAATTCAATCCCATAAACTACTAATTGATTATACCAATGAAAAGTCTATCTTCACTCCCCCCTAGTCAACACCCTTCCTATTCTCAGTGTGTCACATTTTGGTCAAGTCAGACTATTCTTTACTAATATTTCTGCCCAGATTTTGCTGCTTCTGCCTGGGATGCTTCTCAAAAAATTTACAGAAAAGGTATCCACCCTCCAAAAACCATCTCATGCAAGTTTTCTCAATTTCCAAACAATGTGAAATCACACTCTAATATGTATGGTAATTATTTTTGGTAATCATTCCTACCCCCATCTTCTGTTTTGCCTGAACATAGGTCATTTGGCAATATACTGTATGTCCTATAAGGTTCAGGATGGACAAAGTGCTAAGTAAATATTCAGTGAGCTGAAATCCAAGTAACTGATTGTGCTATGAACAAAAACCATACTTTCACATTGTTTCTGAAATTTAAAAAACCAAACATATTAATGGAAAAGTTAATTTTATTGACTGATGAAAAACTAAAGTGATAAGAAGTATGAATAGTATACAATAATCAGTGAGTTCTCCTGGAATTCTGTTTTTATTCTTTTCACTTTAAGCCAAAAGGACATAAAATTATAGACTGTTAGTGAGCTAATCATTTTAAATTTCTTTGACAAAAACTGCATAGTTCAGCAGTTGCACAGCATTAAATATATACATTTTTGCAAAACCCTGAAAGTTTTCCTTTTGTGTTGACCTCAAAGGCTAATGGAATCACCTACACTGGTCGGATTCAGAGTTTCTTTTCCCTTTTCTGCCACCCTGCAAAAAGAAATAGGGTAAATTATTTAGAAAGTAACATTTTGGAGGGAATTTTCCTTTTAAGAATAAGTGAGATCAAAGGCATTTTTGAGTATGAAAAGGAAGGAACTTCTTTTTGAGTCTGTTGCAAATCTGAATTAATATTCAACTAAATTATTTTTACATGGCTTTTATCAATGGTTAAAGTAGGTTGTAGAAAACAGCTATCTATTTGAATTAGTCTGGATTTACTATGATTACCAGTGTTTTATTTTTTAGAGTTCATCTGCACTGTCCCAGATCTTTTTAAAAAGTAAAAATTTTGATCAATGCTAAAATAAACAACTTGCTCCATATGATCAGCAAATTTGGGGAATTGCATCCTTATCCCTTTGGGTAATTCAATTTCCAATTCAAGTGTTGTATAGTTCTGTTCATATAAGACAGCATTAGAAATCTGATTTTGTTCTAGCTTAAAAGACAGAAAGTAATTTTTCATTAATTACTTTTAATGAAACATTTTCTGCCTTACTCTGATTCAAAAAGCAAATACTTATTTTAAAAATATGAAAAGCACAAAAGTACAAAAATGAAAATTTAATCATCCATAACTATTCTACCCTCCATTTTAACCATAAATAATGGTTTGATGGGGGCGTCCCTGGTGGCTCAGTTGGTAAAGAATCAGCCTGAATGTGGGAGATCTGGGTTTGATCCCTGGGTTGGGAAGACCCCCTAGAGAAGGGAATGGCTACCCACTCTAGTATTCTTGCCTGGAGAATTCCATGGACAGAGGAGTATGGCAGGCTACAGTCCATGGGCTCACAAAGAATCAGACATGACTGAGTGACTAACACTAATGGTAAAAGGTATTTATAATAATTTAATAATTTTTCATTTTTATAAACTATGGCAAAGGTACCTAAACTAAAATCACTAGAATCACCTAAGTAGTAATATTTTTTAAATTCTGATGCCCAGACTTTGTCCCAACCTATTTACTTATGATAATTAGGAGTGGGCTGAACAATCTGTAATTCAAAAAGTTCCCAAGAGATTCTGATGATCAGCCAAATTTGGGAATGACTTGCCTGTGAAAGCACATTTCTCAGAGTGATGGTTATATGAGGGGCACAAGGAACCCAGACTCATTTAATAATGTTGGCAGCTTCTCTTTGTTCCATCCTTTTTCTGCCTATAACTTCCCTCTCAGAGTTCAAAAACATATCTATACCAACTTTCTTTAAAAAAAAATCAAATAAAGAATGCTATTATTCACTCCTGAACAAATAAAAGTTTTGAAAAGATTTATCCAGAGGAAAAAAATCTGAAGAGGTTATATAAAACTTGAGATGTATAATGACAGGTATTAAAAACAAGATTTATTTCCTGACAGCAGGGAAATAAAAAATAAAGTTACTAAAAAACTTTCTACAAGGTAGATACTCACTATACATATTTACCAATGTTATACAGCTTAAAACTCTTACTTCGCTTCTAAACAAGAGTTTTTAAAAAAATAATAATAATTCAACAATCCTTTTCAGAGCTTCCCAGACAAAGGGAATCTTCCTTCCTGGACTGATGAGATGTCAAAAGCTGGAGCTAACCAACTTTTATGTTCTCTAGTCCACCAGGAGTGGCTTTCAAACTTTTTTGACTATGACTCCACACTAATTAACTCATTTTATATCATGACATAGACACACATACATATGTATACACAAATATATGTGTTTGTATTGATTCACACATGTACACATATACTGAAAGAAAGCCATGACATTATTTATGGCTTCATCCAGAAAAAAATACTCAATGCCAGCTTGTAAATGCAGAAGAAATGACAGAATCAGAAAAATCACTCTTTTGTAACTACCAAAATAATAACTGCTACGAATATCAATGAATGCTAAAACCATTGAGTAAAAAGAAAAGAATATTCACACA
This sequence comes from Capricornis sumatraensis, assembly GCF_032405125.1. NCBI lineage: Eukaryota > Metazoa > Chordata > Mammalia > Artiodactyla > Bovidae > Capricornis > Capricornis sumatraensis. The sequence goes on from NC_091074.1 coordinate 86,115,643, forward strand.
ATCTCAAACTATAATATCACATATTATTTATTGATTACAAAGGGGGAAGATATCTTTATCATAAGATATCTAAAAGATATTGCTGTACCCACATGATCAAACTTACAATGTAATGGGATGAACATTATTATATACCTTCCCTCAATAGGATGCACTGGCACATACACCACATCATCTATGTAGCACCAAAGACCATTGAATTACTTTAGTTATTGCTGTATATACCAATATCTAGAATTAACATTTTCTAATATGTAAACTATATAACCAATAACAAATTTGGTGAGTAAACTGTAGCCTAAAAATAAAACAGTACATTTATCCTCACATGTATGTATCTATTCTAAATGTATTATTTGTGATGAAAACACTTATAAAAGCATACCTGATATTTGGCTAATTCTGCTTGTAACACTTTCACTTTAGATCTTTCTTGTTCTAATGCAGCATGAAGTGAAGTTACCTATAACCAAATATTCAATTAAAAGAGACTTTTTTGATCAATACTCTGTATTTCTTAACACTTATTAGCAATGATGATTTTTGACTACTAGATAAAAGAGCATCAGAAGAGAACCTCTCTCCCCACATAAAATTTCAATTAGGCATTTTGCTCAGTTGTATATTATAAAGATAGGCAGGACAAGTTCACTGTTCTAAGACAAGACCACAGGATAAGGCTGAGAAGGGGAGAAAATCAAGTACATGAACATGGTAAATTCTATCTGCCCTTTCTGTCTCTATATTCGTAGTCCACATCAACTAAAATAGAACCTTATCTTCCCCTATTCTTTAGGACATATATACCTCTCTTAGCACAGTAAACAGAATCTTCATTCATTTGCTACAGCACGGCACAGTGATAATGAAGTATAGTTTAAAACATTTTTTTGCAGTACTGAAGGGCTGTCTTTTTGTTTAGTCAAGTTTCCTAATTCAGGACAAAAGAATAAATAGTTTTCCTTACCTGTATTGTTAGCTCATTCTTGATACTTTGTGATTCATCAACTTGAAGAAGTATTTCTGCTTTATCTTTCACTGACAAAAAAGGAAAAACAGCAGTATAATCTTTTCAATCACTCAGATACTTTAATAATACTTTTGGTGAACCAAGACAGCAGTGCAGTCAGGCAAAGATTAAATTGTCCTCATACTTAATGACTGTATTCCTGAACCTATATATACCTCTTTATTTCCACCGGTAAATTCCGATCATTATCATCACCACAGCAGTTTTCATTGGAAAATTTACATTTTCTGTGGTGGTAAAATATTAATTGTACAGCTATGATAAAAGATTAATTTTTTCCATCTATACTAAAAAGGATAAGGACAGAGTAAATAAAACATTTCACATAGGGAAAAAAACTTTAAATACCTAGACTAGTCAAAGATTTGAAAAACGTACTGTTTTTTTTGTTGTTGTTAAAATTGTCAATTGTGCATACTCTAAGGCCCACAAAAATTATCTTCATCTGATTTTTCATACCATTAAAGTGAAGTGAGTGAAGTCGCTCAGTTGTGTCCGACTCTTTGCAACCCCGTGGACTGTAGCCTACCAGGCTCCTCCATCCACGGGATTCTCCAGGCAAGAATACTGGAGTGGGTTGCCATTTCCTTCTCCAGGGGATCTTCCTAACCCAGGGATTGAACCTGGGTCTCCCGCATTGCAGGCAGACGCTTTAACCTCTGAGCCACCCAGGAAGCCCAATTCATACCATGAAAGCACTATCAAATAAATGCAGCTCATATGAGCACAGTTAATCATGTAACATCTTTAGTTTCAGAACTATTCACTTGTCTAAAGGTTTTTCCCTCTTTAAAAAAGCAAGAAATCTCTATCACCACAGCTCTTCCAATGTAACACTGTCATTCAAATTTTTCCCAGTTTGATATGCACTAAGGTGAGATGCTGTATCAAGAAACAAATCACCGTCTCTCAAGACTCAAACTGGGAACTTTTACAAATTATACTTTCTACTCCTTCATCCTCAGAATTAAGCACACTCATTGAGAAATAAGTGATTTTTAACAATTATGTCATATTTTAACTACAGTTTTTCTGTAATGCCTTTTTGTGTTTCAAAGAGACTGATACAGAGAACAATTTGAACATAACATGACCTGTATACTTGTTTTAAGCACAATTTCATGAACACAGAAAACTGCAGCCATGCACACACCTGAAATTAATTATCAGCTATTTCAGTTCACTATGTCAAGAACCACACTACTTTCCATCATTCCATCACTTAATAGTAACAAACACAAGCTGCAACCCTTCTGAAACCAACTTCTACAGCAAACTTTAGGTTGTCTTCAAAGTAAAGTGCCATATTTATTATAATATTTATGGGTTTAACCATTTTAACATGAATAAAACTGTTACCTTTTTAATTAAGTTCCCAATTTTTTTCATGTATCATCGATGAAACCTTTAAATGTTGTATGCTAATTCCATTTTCTCTACAAATTTTGTGGTCTTTGTATGATTTTGTAAAGGTTAGTGATTTTTAGGAACACATATTGTATTATAATAGAACTGACTATATTTACATTTATATTATAAATGCTAATATCTGTACTCTAACGTACTGTATTTTTCATGTAATAGTTCTATATAAAATTATTCTACTTGGACAACTTATAGTATGGAGTATGGACACCGATATTACTTATGGTAGCCATTTTAGTCTATTTTTGAGAGTAAGTTTTTATCAGTTAACTTTGTCACTTTTTACAACTGTTTCCCTAAGGAATACTACTTTATTTTTACATATTTAAAAATCACACATCCAGTATTCAATGATATCCTTAATTTCAATTATAAATGTATTTTGTAAACATTATTTTTTTTTCATAACATTATTCATTAAATGATCCACATGGAGCTCAGTGATTTGCATAAATCTAAATTCATCTCAGGATGTTGATATCTAACTGTTCAAATAATGTCATTTCCCATTATTATTTAACTTCTATTTTATCATAGTTAAGCTGTGTAACAGTTAAGTTACATTATAAAAACAGTAAAATTATAAAAAACATTTGACTCTACTTTAAGACTATCTATTCTATTCAATTGGACAGGATTTCTGGTTTTTACTCATATTGTTTTAATAACTGCTATTTAATACAGTTTAAATTTGGTTGGACAATTCCACTCCCAATATCTTCATATCTGAAACAATTTTAGGTATCTTGTTTACTTATCTTTTAAGGTGTGCTTCATAAATTCTTAATTTCTTAAGTGTTATACAGTACTCACAGGAGCTATATTTGGGATTTCATTAACATTTGTAAACAAGGGAAATTGTTATACTTAATTTCATCTATATAAAACATTTTCTCATCTATTCATGTCTTTATGTCTTATATGGTTCATCATTTTCTTTTACAAATTTAATACACACTTATTCTTAATGTAAATTTTTCACAGAGCTTTCAAGATCAATGCTATTTGGTATACATATTCAGAAATGCAGCTGATTTGGGGAGTTTCATATAACATCAACTTTATTAATGTTATTATCTCTAGTCATTTTTGATTGAGTTCCTTGGCTTCCTACTGGTGATCTATAGGCAAAAGTTTAGAGTGGCCACTAAAGTGTGAAGAGTGGGGGCAGGGAGACAGGGGAGAAGGAAAAGCTGAAATGATAGGCCTTCTCCTCTATTAATAAATAGAATCTTAAGAAAATGTTATTCCTGTTTTCCCTCTAAATGTAGTCCAATAATTTATAAGAACTGAAATTTCAAGAGTTTCTTACCTCAGTAGTTGTAAACTTGTATAATACTAAAGTGCTGTAAGAGAGACTTGTAATCATAAAATTATCCAGTTTGTACCACTTTGGGAAACCTTTTTATTTTGTTGAGTTAATAAATCATACATCTTGGAAAGTTATCTTCAAATATTTTTAAGATTAATTCTAAAAACAGAAATCACTTACTTTCACCTTCCTGAAGCATTTTCAATAACTGTGCATTTCTTGCCTTTACTTCTTTATACTTTGCCTAATAATCAAATAAATAAAGATTTAATTTTTTAAAAAGTATATGATGTGATAAATGCCTTATTACCAATTTATGGAGCTATGAATTCTAGACTTGCTCAAAGACATAAATTACTTCTGAAAGAACCAAGATGAAGGAAAACGTATTCAGAAATATTATTTAAATCCCCAGTATAATAATATATATATCAATATTATAGGTGACTGAATAAACAGAGTAAGATAAAAGTGGAGAAAAGAGAATAAAACTAAATTTTTCTGAAGAGTCATTTTTCTTCCTTGAATAAAATCCTTATACAATTCAAAGTAATTACATGAAAACAAAAAGAAAAATGATGCACAGTTCTATGCAGTACTATACTAGAATTCTCTGTTCTTTTCTATAACTGCCACTGTTCAATATGTGACTACTAACCACTAGAAACGTAGCCAGTGTTACTGAAATGACTTTTAATTGTTTTTAGTTTTATTAAATTTTTAATTTATTTAACCTTTACTTATACAAATTAAAAATTTTATTTTTATTTAAAATTCATGTAGCATATTAATTTTATACCACATGTAGTGGTTACTATACAGTACAGTTCTATATTTGATCAGTTAAGGCTTTACTAATCTTTTGTTATTTCATTAACTAAATACTGTTAAAATAATTTTGGGCTGAAATGAGTGATCTACTGAAATATCTTTCAGTTATTTTCAACTTTTAAAAAATGGCTTAATTTCTTTTCAAACTACACAAATGACACAGTTATACATTATAAACAATTTAGGAATTGTATTCCCACATTAACATCAAGATTCCAGAGAATTTTCCCCCTATAGTACCTTTATTCAATATACAGCACAAACTGAACTATTTATAAATATTTAATAAATTAATACATTAGAGAAAACAATATATTTAATAATTATAGAAATAGAGGTCAAACAAAATCGATTAATATAAGAAACTTGTCATTTCTTCTCTCAACATGTACACAGATATGTACAGAAGTTACCAGATTCAAAAATCTTCCTTATAAAACAAATTTGATGTATTTTAAATTAAGTCCAGCACATGACTTTTACTAAATATTATGTCCAGTAAATTGGTGAGGATAAAGTAATAATGTTATTCAGCGATACTGCAGACAGTACACTGAATGGAAGAAGCAAGCATAGTGAACATAAAAGGTAGCAGGACTTTTGGACTTTTGAGAAGCTAGGAAATGAAGGAGGGAGATAAGTCCACTGGAGACACAAAAATATGAAGGGGAAAACATATACAGTCAATTACAACTATACTCATTATGAATATAGAAATATATCTACTGGGAATATAGAACTGTATCCATTATGAAATTCTCCCTCTCAGGGCTTCAATCAATGTTAATATCTTATCAAACTGTTTCTTCAGCTCAAGCCTTTGTCCATGGTTCAGATCAGTGTATATAGGGAGGCATATCTTTAGTTACTCTTCAAGGTCTAAAGCCAGTTCATAAAGGAAAGATTGTAAATGATCAAAATAATCCATGAAAACTCTTTATACTGCTCATAAAAATAACATAGTTTTACAAATATAATCCTGAACAGGAAATGTATTAATATCTGTGAAAACCTAAAAGTACAAAACCCTAGTACTATGCAATTTATAACAAAGAACATATGGAATATAGTGTCCTCATTAGTACTTTTAACTTCACGAAAAAGAGAACACAAAGTAAATACACATATGTTGTGACTCCACAGTGTCCAACACAGATGTTCAACATCTTGAACATCTATGCCCACATCCACAGCCATTTCAAACTCAACATGTCTAAACACAATCCCATTTCCCAAACCAGTTAAAAATGTGTTCTTCCTCTCAACACTCAATACCTATTAATGATGTTACCAGATTTGTGTTTATTCCAGGCCTCAGCTATGTGCATTGCCTTCCACAAAACAACTCTCAGGTCACTTTCCTTCTAAAACCTTTACTGCCCTCTCCTTGTCTCAAATGCAAATACCTTCATATTCCCACCTCAACTAACATCTCTAATGTCTCCTACAACTTCCCATTTCTCTAAATGTCAGCAACAATGCATTTCCTCCCATTCTCTTTCCTTTTTATGCACTGTTCAATGTGGGAAAACTCTCTCTTTTTTGGGTGAAATCCTTAGCAATTTTCAATAGCAGCAACAAATTCATTCCTGTTTCTAGAACACTCTGTCAAATCTGTCACAAATTCTGCATTGTACTGCAATTATTTACATGATTTATCATCTCCATTAGACTATGAGCTTCTTACTAATTCACCTTTGCATTCACTGTGTCTAACTCATGGTAAGTGCTCAACAAAAGCAAAATAAAATATAAATGACAAGAAAAGGGAGAAGTGGGTGAAGTTCAGGAGGGTTTTTAACAGGAATGATTCTTAAAGACACGAGTACAAGAGGAAGGGAAATGTAAGAACCGTCAGAGCTGGAACCTGACATTTTTTTCTTCATACAAGGCCCAGAAAAGCACCTGGCATATTACAGGCATTCAACAAATAATTGCTGAGTGAAGAAATATTAGTTCAAAAAAAGACTGCTACTTGAGATGAATAAGAGATTTTTTTTTTTAAAGCCTGAGAAAGGAGAAGAGTAATAGTTCTGTGGTTAAAATAAACTGTATAAATAACATGTGTTGGTGAGGGTATGAAGAAACTGTAACCTTATGCATTGCTGGGGGAAAAGTAACATGGTGCAACTGCTACGGAAAAGTCTGATGGTTCCTTAAAAAGTTAAACAGAATTACCACATGAATTGAGAGAGTAGCACTGACGTCATATACACTATCTTGTGTAAAACAGATAGCTAGTGGGAAGCGGTTACTTAGCGTAGGGAGCACAACGTGGTGCTCTGTGATGACCAAGAAGGGTGGGATGGAGGCATGCTCAAGAGGGAGGGTATGTATGTATACATATAGCTGATTCACACTGTTGCACAGCAGAAACTAACACAACATTGTAAAGCAATTATAATCCAATTAAAAACATTTAAGATTTTTTTAAAAGTTAAACACAGAATTACCATATGATTCAACAATTCTATATACCAAAAGAAAGGAAAGCAAGGACTCAGATACTTAACATCAATGTTCATGGCTATATTATTCACAATAGCCAAAAGGTGGAAACAATATGAGTGTCCACCAACAGATGAATAAAAAACAGTGGTATAAACACACAGTGAAGTATTATTCAGCCAGAAAAATGAATGAAGTTCTGATATATAGTACAACATGGATATACATGTTGAAAACAGTATGGCAAGTGAAGTAAGACAGACCACAAAAGGACAAATATCATATGATTCCATTTATATGAAGTACCTAGAGCAGGCAAATTCACAGAGATTAGAGGTCAAGGACTGCAGTACAAGGAAAAATAGGGAGTTCAATGGGTACAGAGTTTCTGTTTGGGATGATGAAAATGTTCTGGAAACAGATAGTGGTGATGGTTATACAACAATTAGTGCCACTGAATTATATGCTTAAAAATGGTCAAAATGGCAATTTTAATGTTATACCTATTTTACTATGATAAAAATACATTATCATTCAGATTATATATAATCAATGAGCTAAAAACCTAAATAGCAGATAGTATTTCTATCAAATATTAAACATATTTGCATATAATAAAAACAGAAAATGTACAAATTTGTAGAATTTTTTAGTTTACAACACTAAATATATACAAACCTCCCACTGAGCAATCACATTTTTCAGCTTCTGGATTTCAGCATCTTTTCTTTCAAGTTCCAACTTTAATCTTTCAATTCTTCCATCTTTTAGAACTACTTCCTAAACAGGGAAAACAACATTTGAGAACTAAGACAGTTTTGTCAAGTCTGATTTACAATATCCTTTACGAAAGGTTTAACAGGAAAAAAAATCACAATTTTAATTCATTTTCTAAAGCAACCTAAACTGTTAACTACATTTCCACTTGTACTCAATTTTACAACTGTAACTGTGGACAGTACAAGCAAATAAGATATTTATGCCTAATCTCAAACTACAAATGTAATCTAGAACAATATGAGAGCTTTGAAATATTTCCATCCTGGAGTAAACATACTAAAAGTGGTTTGTGACAAGTTGTTATTAGTTTATCTTAAAAACCTAAAAGAACTGAAAACTTATGAGAAAAGTACAAAACAAATAATAATACAAAACCCCAAATTAGTTTTTTTTACTATATCATCAATTAACACATATAAGATATAGTAAGAAAAAACATTTTATCCTGACAGCAATAAAAAAAAATCCCTAAGAATAAAATTTAGTAATTTTCAGGATCAATGAATGATAAAATATTGAAAAGGATAGAACAAAGAATGTTTGTTGATGGCAATACTAAATATTACTTTGTACATTCAATAAAATTCCAATAGAGTTTTCTTCTTTGGAACTTAGCAAGATAGTCAAAATTTTATCTGAGAGAATACAGGACAGAAACAAAAGTTAATGCAATAGAACCTGCCTATCAAGTAATTATATACTATACAGCAAAAATGATTAAAATAGCATGTCATGGTACCTAGGTTGACAAAGCAACGTACCCGAAAAGGAAGTCCAGAAAGAGGTTTGAGAATTTATTATAACCAACTATAATATTTTAAAGTCAGAAAAGACTGAATTACAGAATAATGGTAGGATATGGGACAAATGGCTAACTGGGAAAAATCAAGTTAAATCCCTGCCATCTTAATTTAAATGCAAAAAAACAACCAAAAGTCATATTTCATGAGAATATATATTGGTTCTCTTTATCTAATGAGTAACATGGCAACATAATTTTATTCCAAAAATACTCACTGATTCTGTAAAGCAATTATCCTTCAATTTAACAATAAATAAAACAAAATGCTCATTGAGCACCTAGCTGCTAGGTGCTGGGTATACAACAGTGAACAGAAAAGATTCTTGCACTCATGGGATTTGTCTGGTGGAGAAGGCAGATATTACATTATGAAATGCTGAAATTAGAAACTGGGTTTAAGCAATGAATAAAAGAAACACAGTGCTATAAAGGGAATAATGTGGGTTATTCCCTAGTGCATCAGAGAAGCTTTCTTTGAGGTCCTGACACTTTAAAGATGAACCTTGAGTGACTGGGTTGGAACTGCCTAAGTAAAAAGTGGAGGAAGGTAAGAGCCTTCCAGGTAGAAAGAAGAGCATGTATTAATATAAAGGCCCTGAGGCAGAAAAGAGCTAGAGTGTTTGAAGGCTACAAAGAGGCAAGCATCGTTGAAGCCTAGAGAAAAACATGACAGTATAATATGATTTTGGAAAAAAAATTTGCATCAAAATTAGCAATATACATACTATTATAATGGCCCAGGAAACTCATTAATAGGAATTTATCTAAATAGATATGCAAGGCCCAGGAATCTACTTCTAGGAATTCATCTAAATAGATAAGTGAGGGGGGAGTATCTATGAAAATGTTCACAGAAGATTACCACAAAAAATTGGAAATCAATTTAAATGCCCAACAATAAGAATGGAAATCACCAAAAATTATGATGTTTTGTTATTTAGTTGTGAAGTTGTGTCCTACTCTTTTGTGAACCCATGAACTGTACCCACCAGGCACCTCTGTCCATGGATTTCCCAGGCAAGAATACTGATTTGCGTTGTTACTTTCTTCTCCAAGGGATCTTCCTGACTCAGGGATTGAACCCATGTTATCTGCATTACAGGTGGATTCTTTACCACTGGGCCACCAGTTCAATCCAGTCGCTCAGTCGTGTCTGACTCTTTGTGATCCCATGAACCGCGGCACACCAGGCCTCCCTGTCCATCACCAACTCCCAGAGTTCACCCAAACCCATGTCCGCTGAGTCGGTGATGCCATCCAACCATCTCATTCTTTGTCGTCCCCTTCTCCTCCTGCCCCCAATCCCTCCCACCATCAGGGTCTTCTCAAATGAGTCAGCTCTTCACATGGGTGACCAAAGTACTGGCGTTTCAGCTTCATCATTAGTCCTTCCAATGAACACGCAGGACTGGTTTCCTTTAGGATGGACTGGTTGGATCTCCTTGCAGTCCAAGGGACTCTCAAGAGTCTTCTCCAACACCACAGTTCAAAAGCATCAATTCTTTGGCGCTCAGTTTTCTTTACATTCCAACTCTCACATCCATACATGACCACTGGAAAAACCATAGCCTTGACTAGATGGACCTTTGTTGACAAAGTAATGTCTCTGCTTTTCAATATGCTGTCTAGGTTGGTCATAACTTTCCTTACAAGGAGTAAGCGTCTTATAATTTCATGGCTGCAATCACCATCTGCAGTGATTTGGGAGCCCAGAAAAATAAAATCAGCCACTGTTTCCCCATCTGTTTGCCATGAAGTGATGGGACCAGATGCCATGATCTTAGTTTTCTGAATGTTGACCTTTAAGCCAACTCTTTCACTCTCCTCTTTCATTTTCATCAAGAGGCCCTTTAGTTCTTCTTCACTTTCTGTCATAAGGGTGGTGTCATCTACATATCTGAGGTTATTGATACTTCTCCTGGCAATCTGGACTCTGGCTGGTGCTTCATCCAGCCCAGCGTTTCTCAGGATGTACTCTGCATATAAGTTAAATAAGCAGGGTGACAATATACAGCCTTGACGTACTCCTTTTCCTATTTGGAACCAGTCTGTTGTTCCATGTCCAGTTTTAACTGTTGCTTCCTGACTTGCATACAGGTTTCTCAAGAGACAGGTCAGGTGGTCTGGTATTCCCATCTCTTTCAGAATGTTCCACAGTTTATTGTGATCCACACAGTCAAAGGCTGAGCCACCAGGGAAGCCCAAAAATGATGATACAGAATCATAAAATATGGCCCCTGACCCCCAAATTATAATACTACATGCAAAGAAAAAATCCTAGAAGGATATACAACAACACTTTTAACACTCTCTTAGAATGTGAGATTATGGAAGATTTCACTTTACTGTTTAAAAATTTCCATTCATCAAAATTGTTTTATACTAAGTATATAATCATTGAATAATATAAAATGCTATTTTAATTAAAAAAATGAAACCACTGAAGTATTAACATGAAATCTATACAATATGGGACTTTCCTATTGGCTCAGATGGCAAAGTGTCGGCCTACAATGCAGGAGATCAGGGTTCAATCCCTGGGTCGGGAAGATCTCTTGGAGAAGGAAATGGCAACCCACTCCAGTATTCTTGCCTGGAAAATCCCACGGACAGAGGAGCCTGGTAGGCTACAGTCCATGGGGTTCCAAAGAGTCGGACACGACTGAGCGACTTCACTTTCAGTTTCTATATAATATGAATAGCTATAATCTTCAAATAAGAAAGCCCTTCTGCTTCACAAGTGAATTCTACCAAAAATTTAAAGAAGCACTAACACCTATCCTACTCAAACTCTTCCAGAAAATTGCATAGGAAGGTAAACTGCCAAACTCATTCTATGAGGCCACCATCACCCTAATACCAAAACCAGACAAAGATGTCACAAAAAAAGAAAACTACAGGCCAATATCACTGATGAACATAGATGCAAAAGTCCTTAACAAAATTCTAGCAATCAGAATCCAACAACACATTAAAAAGATCATATACCATGACCAAGTGGGCTTTATCCCAGGGATGCAAGGATTCTTCAATATCTGCAAATAAATGAATGTAACATACCACATTAACAAATTGAAAAATAAAAGCCATATGATTATCTCAATAGATGCAGAGAAAGCCTTTGACAAAATTCAACATCCATTTATGATAAAAAACTCTCCAGAAAGCAGGAATAGAAGGAACATACCTCAACATAATAAAAGCTATACATGACAAACTCACAGCAAACATTATCCTCAGTGGTGAAAAATTGAAAATATTTCCCCTAAAGTCAGGAACAAGACAAGGGTGCCCACTCTCACCACTACTATTCAACAGTTTTAGAACTTTTAGCCACAGCAATCAGAGCAGAAAAAGAAATAAAAGGAATCCAGATTGGAAAGAAGTAGTAAAACTCTCACTGTTTGCAAATGGCATGATCCTTTACGTAGAAAACCCTAAAGTCACCACCAGAAAATTACTAGACCTAATCAATGCATATAGTAAAGTTGCAGAATATAAAATTAACACACAGAAATCCCTCGCATTCCTATACAATAATAATGAGAAAACAGAGAAACTAAGTAAACAATTCCATTTACCATTGCAATGAAAAGAATAAAATACTTAAGGAATAAATCTATCAGGCGAGCGGATGAGAGGAGATACCCTACGTCCAAGGTCAGTAGCTGCGGCTGTGAGGAGACACCCCACGTCCAAGGTAAGAGAAACCCCAGTAAGACAGCAGGTGGTGAGAGACGGCAGACACAGTGAAACCACAATCACAGAAAACTAATCAATCTAATCACATGGACCACAGCCTTATCTAATTCAATGAAACTATGAGCCATGCTGTGTAGGGCCACCCAAGACAGACAGGTCATGGTGGAGAGTTCTGAGAAAATGTGGTCCACTGGAGAAGGGAATGGCAAACCACTTCAGTATTCTTGCCTTGAGAACCCCATGAACAGTATGAAAAAGCAAAAAGATAGGACACTGAAAGACGAACTCCCCAGGTCTATAGGTGCCCAACATGCTACTGGAGATCAGTGGAGAAATAACTCCAGAAAGAATGAAGGGATGAAGCCGAAGCCAAAGCAACACCCAGTTGTGGATTTGACTGGTGATAGAAGCAAGGTCTGATGCTGTAAAGAGCAATATCAGAGGAACCTGGAATGTTAGGTCCATGAATCAAGGCAAATTGGAAGTGGTCAAACAGGAGATGGCAAGAGTGAACGTCAACATTTTAGGAATAAGCAACTTAAAATGGACTGGAATGGGTGAATTTAATGCAGATGACCATTATATCTACCACTGTTGGCAAGAACCCCTTAGAAGAAATAAAGTATCCATCATAGTCAACAAGAGTCCGAAATGCAGTAGCTGGATGCAATCTCAAAAGTGACAGAATGACATCTGTTCGTTTCCAAGGCAAATCATTCAATATCACGGTAATCCAAGTCTATGCCCCAACCAGTAACGCTGAAGAAGCTTAAGTTGAATGGTTCTATGAAGACCTACAAGACCTTTTCGAACTAACACCCCAAAAAAGATGCCCTTTTCATTATAGGGGACTGGCATGCAAAAGCACGAAGTCAAGAAACACCTGAAGTTACCGGCAAATTTGGCCTTGGAGTACAGAATGAAGCAGGGCAAAGGCTAATAAGAGTTTTGCCAAGAGAACGCACTGGTCATAACAAACCCCTTCTTCCAACAACATAAGAGAAGACTCTACATATGGACATCACCAGCTGGCCAACACTGAAATCAGATTGATTATATTCTTTGCAGCCAAAGATGGAGAAGCTCTATACAGTCAGCAAAAACAAGAATGGGAGCTGACTGTGGCTCAGACCAGAAACTCCTTCTTGCCAAATTCAGACAGAAATTGAAGAAAGTAGGGAAAACCAATAGACCATTCAGGTATGACCTAAATCAAGTCCCTTATGATTATACAGTGGAAGTGAGAAATAGATTTAAGGGTCTAGATCTGATAGCCAGAGTGCCTGATGAACTATGGACGGAGTTCGTGACACTGTACAGGAGACAGGGATCTAGACCATCCCCAAGAAAAAAAATGCAAAAAAGCAAAATGGCTGTCTGAGGAGGCCTTACAAATAGCTGTGAAAAGAAGAGAAGTAAAAAGCAAAGGAGAAAAGGAAAGGTATACCCATTTGAATGCAGAGTTCCAAAGAATAGCAAGGAGAGATAAGAAAGCCTTCCTCAGTGATCAGTGCAAAGAAATAGAGGAAAACAATAGAATGGGAAAGACTAGAGATCTCTTCAAAAAAATTAGAGATACAAGGGAACATTTCATGCAAAGATGGGCTCGATAAAGGACAAAAATGGTATGGAGCTAACAGAAACAGAAGATATTAAGAAGAGGTGGTTAAGAATACACAGAAGAACTATACAAAAAAGATCTTCATGACCCAGATAACCAAGATGGTGTAATCACTCACCTAGAGCCAGACATCCTGGAATGTGAAGTCAAATGGGCCTTGGGAAGCATCACTACAAAGTCAGTATAGGTGATGGAATTCCAGTTGAGCTATTTCAAATCCTAAAAGATGATGCTGTTAAAGTGGTGCACTCAATATGCCAGCAAATTTGGAAGACTCAGCAGTGGCCACAGGACTGGAAAAGGTCAGTGTTCATTCTAATCCCAAAGAAAGGCAATGCCAAAGAATGTTCCAACTACTGTACAATTGCACTCATCTCACATGCTAGCAAAGTAATGCTCAAAATTCTCCATGCCAGATTTCAATAGTATGTGAACTGTGAACTTCCAGATGTTCAAGCTGTTTTAGAAAAGGCAGAGGAACCAGAGATCAAATTGGCAACATCCAGTGGATAATCAAGAAAGAAGAGAGTTTCAGAAAAACATCTACTTCTGCTTTATTGAATATGCCAAAACCTTTGACTGTGTAGATCACAATATAACTATGCAAGTTTTTGAAAGAGATAGGAATACCAGACCACCTGACCTGCCTCTTAAGAAATCTGTATGGAGGTCCAGAAGCAACAGTTAGAACTGGTCATTGAACAACCAACGGGTTCCAAATAGGGAAAAGAGTACGTCAAGGCTGTATATTGTCATCGTGCTTATTTAACTTACATGCAGAGTACATCATTAGAAATGCTGGGCTGGAGGAAGCACAAGCTGGAATCAAGACTGCCGGGAGAAATATCAATAACCTCAGATATGCAGATGACACCACCCTTATGGCAGAAAGTGAAGAGGAACTAAAGAGCCTCTTGATGAAAGTAAAAGAGGAGAGTGAAAGAGTTGGCTTAAAGCTCAACATGCAGAAAACTAAGATTATGGCATCTGGTCCCATCACTTCATGGCAAATAGATGGGGTAACAGTGGAAACAGTGACTGACTTTATTTGGGGGGGCTACAAATCACTGTAGATTGTGACTGCAGCCATGAAATTAAAAGACGCTTACTCCTTGGAAGGAAATTATGACCAGCCTAGATGTGCTGCGATTCATGGGGTTGCAAAGAGTCGGACACGACTGAGCGACTGAACTGAACTGAGACAGCATATTAAAAAGCAGACATTACTTTGCCAACAAAGTCCGTCTAGTTAAGGCTATGGTTTTTCCATAGTCATGTTGGATATGAGAGTAGGACTATAAAGAAAGCTGAGCACCAAAGAATTGATGCTTTTGAATTGTGGTGTTGGAGAAGATTCTTGAGAGTCCCTTGGACTGCAAGGAGATCCAACCAGTCCATCCTAAAGGAGATCAATCCTGAGTGTTCATTGAAGGACTGATGTTGAAGCTGAAATGCCAATACTTTGCCACCTGATGTGAAGAGCTGATTCATTTGAAAAGACCCTGATGCTGGGAAAGACTGAAGGCAGGAGGAGAAGGGGACGACAGAGGATGAGATGGTTGGATGGCATCACCGACTCAATGGACATGGGTTTGGGTGAACTCCAGGAATTGGTGATGGACAGGGAGGCCTGGCGTGCTGCAGTCCACAGGATCGCAAATAGTTGGACATGACTAAGCGACAGAACTGAACTAAAGTGAAAGAAACAAAAGACCTATATATAGAAAACTATAAAACACTGATGAAAGAAATCAAAGATGACACAAATAGATGGAGAAATACACCATGTTCATGCTCAGAAGAATCAATAAAGTGAAAATGAGTATACTACTCAAAGCAATCTATAGATTCAATGCAATCCCTATCAAGCTAGCAGCAGTATTTTTCAGAGAACTAGAACAAATAATTTCACAATTTGTATGGAAATACAAAAAAACTCAAATAGCCAAAGCAATCTTGAGAAAGAAGAATGGAACCAGAGGAATTAACCTGCCTGACTTCAGACTATACCACAAAGCTACTGTCATTAAGACAGTATGTACTGGCACAAAGACAGAAATATAGATCAATGGAACAAAGCCCAGAAATAAGAAAGCCCAGAGATAAATCCACACACCTATGGATACCTTATCTTTGACAAAGGAGGCAAGAATATGGAGAAAAGACAATCTCTTTAACAAATAGTTCTGGGAAAACTGTTCAACCACTTGTAAAAGAATGTATGTAACTATAACATTTTCTAATACCATACACAAAAATGAACTCAAAATGGATTAAACATCTAAATGTAAGACCAGAAACTATAAAACTCCTAGAGGAAAACATAGGCAAAACACTCTCTGACATAAATCAAAGCAGGATCCTCTATGATCCACCCCCCAGAGTAATGAAAATAAAAGCAAAAATAAACAAATAGGATCTAATTAAAATTAAAAGCTTTTGCACAACAAAGGAAATTTATAAGCAAGGTGAAAAGACAGCCTTCAGAATGGGAGAAAATAATAGAAAATGAAGCAACTGACAATTAATCTCAAAAATATACAAGTAGCTCATGCAGCTCAATTCCAGAAAAATAAATGATCCAATCAAAAAATGGGCCAAAGAACTAAACAGACATTTCTCCAAAGAAGACATACAGATGGCTAACAGGCACACGAAAAGATGCTCAAAATCACTCATTATCAGAGAAATGCAAAACCACAATGAGGTACCATCCCATGCCGGTCAGGATGGCTGCTATCAAAAAGATTACAAACAATAAATGCTGGAGAGGGTGTGGAGAAAAGGGCACCCTCTTACACTGTTGGTGGGAATGCAAACTAGTACAGCCACTATGGAGAACACTGTGGAGATTCCTTAAAAAACTGGAAACAGAACTGCTATATGACCCAGCAATCCCACTGCTGCGCATACACACCAAGGAAACCAGAATTGAAGGAGACATCTGTACTCGAATGTTCATCGCAGCACTGTTTACAATAGCCAGGACATGGAAGCAACCTAGATGTCCATCAGCAGACAAATGGATAAGAAAGCTGTGGTACATATACACAATGGAGTATTACTCAGCCATTAAAAAGAATACATTTGAATCAGTTCTAATGAGGTGGGTGAAACTGGAGCCGATTATACAGAGTGAAGTAAGCCAGAAAGAGAAACACCAATACAGTATATTAATGCATATATATGGAATTTAGAAAGATGGTAACGATGATCCTATGTGCAAGACAGCAAAAGAGACACAGATGTAAAGAACAGACTTTTGGACTCTGTGGGAGAAGGCAAGGGTGGGATGATTTGACAGAACAGCAATGAAACATGTATATTACCATATGTGAAACAGATCACCAATCCAGGTTCGATCCATGAGACAGGGCGCTCAGGCCAGGTGCACTGGGACAACCCTGAGGGATGAGATTGGGAAGGAGATAGGAGGGGGCTTCAGGAAGGGGGACGCATGTACATCCATGGCTGATTCATGTCAATGTGTGGCAAAAACCACTACAACATTGTAACTAGCCTCCAATTAAAATCAATTAATTAAAAAATAAATTAATTTTAAAAAAGAAAGCCCTTCTGAACATAACAGAAAGAGAGAAAACAAAAAGGAAAAGACTGATATTTAACTTGATGAAAAGTCTCCAAAAAACTGAAACAAATCAAAAGGTAAATGGAAAAACTAGAAAAAATGATCACAGTCACATGACAGGCATATGACCAATTAAAAACAAAAAAGTGTACAATCTCAGTAGTAAGCAATATTACATAAAACTGGTACATTAAAATTTTTTTCTCAGTGTGGATAACTGAAAACAATTTAGCTATAAACATAATTATTTCATGCAAAAACATTACAGCTGACCCTCAGACAACACTGGGGTTAGGGATGTGAACCCTCTGTGAAATCGAAAGTCCACACATATGGTCATTTAGCATCGGCCCTCTGTATACGTGGTCCCTCTGCATCTGCAGATTTAACCAATCTCAACAGAAAAAAAATCAATGTGTAAATAAACACAAGCAGTTCAAACCTGCGCTGTTCAAGGGTCAATGTATTACTTAATGATCTGAAATGTTCACCATCTCTGTATGTAACTGAAAAGTGGTTCATGTTAAATTTCTACATTATTGGGGAGAAAGTATAAACCCATATAGAAAAGTGGAAGCACAACAAAGTATCAATGATAGTTTTCTTCAGGTGAATGAGATTAGGGTCAGTTTTTCTCCCACTGTATCTGCAAACTGGCGATCATAAAGATACCTGTTATCTTCACAGTTAACTGTGAGAATTAGATGAAATAATAAATTTAAGTACTTAATATAATATCTAGCGAATGTATATTAAGCCCTCAAATATTTATTTTTGCATTATAAGTTCTTCACTTAGCTATTTCTAACTAAGCTATTCACTTAGTTATTTCTAGAACTTTTACAACAAATGACACTTTTTATTTTTATTTTTTATTTATTTATTTTTTTTAGTGGAGTGCAGTTTATTACACTGGCGGGCCCAAGGCAGAATCTCCTCTTTTTTTTTTTCAATTTTAAAATCTTTAATTCTTACATGTGTTCCCAAACATGAACCCCCCTCCCACCTCCCTTCCCATAACATCTCTGTGGGTCATCCCCATGCACCAGCCCCAAGCATGCTGTATCCTGCGTCAGACATAGACTGGCGATTCAATTCTTACATGACAGTATACATGATAGAATGCCATTCTCCAAAATCATCCCACCCTCTCCCTCTCCCTCTGAGTCCAAAAGTCCGTTATACACAGCTGTGTCTTCTTTCCTGTCTTGCATACAGGGTCGTCATTGCAAATGGCACTTTTTAAAACAGAAAATCTTACTGTTATAAGGTACACTCATTTTTTATGAAGTGTTATATTTCATTAAAGTTTAAAATTATCTTCTAAATAGATTATACTAAAATGAAAATAAAAAGATATATAAATCTATGTCCACAAGGGATCTGTAGTCTACAAACAACAAATAAAAATGTGCTGTGTGAAATGTGCCATAAGAAAACCAAAATGCTACAAGATATAGAGAAAAAAGGCAAGATCATATCCAGGTTTTCTGTGTTTGGAGCTGGAACAGGGAAATGAGAAAAAACATCAGGGTAGATGACATGTGAAATGAACCTTGAGCAAAGCTGGGAACGATTCAGCATTGTGACAGGAGTGCTCTGATCTGGCTAGAAGAAAAAACTGGAAAGAGTATGACTAAAGTAATAACTAGTAGGCTGAAGCTACACTGTAGAACAATGCTTTCAAACTTATTTGACAGTGACCCATGTTAAGGAATGTTTTACATCATGACTCAATACATAAACATGTCAGTGTATGTATATATATTTGTATTTATGTATATAAACATGTACACTGGAACAAATGTCATAAAATATGAAAAGATGTCATATATGCTGATGACTTTTTTTTGAGAGTGCTGGTAGCAACCTACTAAATTTATTTTAGGACTGGTTAAATGGATTGGGACTCTTCATTTGAAAAGCTTGAGGGCTTTAGTAAATGATTCAACAGCCACTGAAGCCTAAGTACATGGTGTGGCAGGATGGAAGTCTTACTCTTTAAAAAGTCATCTATTAACAGTGTATAAGATAAATTACCTAGAATTAGAAGGCAGGAGGCAGGAAGTCTTATTAGGTTACTGAAATAATACCAGTAAGAGATAATGAGATTCTAAATAAGAGAAATGTAAAGTGGAAGAGAAGATATATCTGAGAACTATTTCAGAGATTAAAAATTCCCAAACTTTGAGAAACAGAAAAGTGAAAAGGGAGATTCACAGTCAGAATATCTGGATAAAATGACAAAACCCCAAACAGAAATGATGAAGTCAAGTTGAATGCTTGGTTTGGGAAGTAAATGATGACCTCAAGGTTCAGCATAGTGAGCCTAAGGTATTCATAGAACAACAGAGTGAAATACGCTACAAAGGCAGTTAATAAAACAGAGCCCTAAAGACCATTAGAGGGAATGCCAGTGAAGCTGTGGGCTTCCCTGGTGGCTCAGATGGTAAAGAGCCCACCTGCAATGTAGGAGACCTGGGTTCGATCCCTGGGTCAGGGAGATCCCCTGGAGAAGGGATTG
This sequence comes from Capricornis sumatraensis, assembly GCF_032405125.1. Taxonomy (NCBI): domain Eukaryota; kingdom Metazoa; phylum Chordata; class Mammalia; order Artiodactyla; family Bovidae; genus Capricornis; species Capricornis sumatraensis. The sequence continues at coordinate 86,135,707 of NC_091074.1, forward strand.
GTTACCCACTTCAGTATTTTTGCCTGGAGAATCCCATGGACAGAGGAGCCTGATGGGCTACAGAGTCCATGGGGTCGCAAAGTTGGACATGACTGAAGTGACTCAGCACGCATACACACTCACACACAACACAATGAAGCTGCGGCGAAGTTAGTAACTTCATATCCTGCTGCCAGAAGACAATGTTGATACATATCAAGAGCAATACAGGTGTTTACATGCTTTGATGCAACTACGATTTTTAAGAATGTATTTATTCCAAGGACAAATTCATCAAAAAAGTAAATAGATGAATATATTCAATGAATACCAGGTGACCAATTCTAAACAACCTAGGTGTTCAGTAATAGGGTAATAGGGCTTCCCTGGTGGTCCAGTGATTAAGAATCTGCCTGCCAATGCAGATGACATGGGTTTGATCCCTGGTCTGGGAAGATCTCAAATGCCTTGGAACAACTAAACCAGTGTGCCGTAACTATTGAGCCTGTGCCCTAGGTCCCTGGTACAACTACTAAGCCCAAGTACCTAAAGCCTGTGCCCTGCAGAAGAAAAGCCACCACAATGAGAAGCCTGCGCACCATAGGATTACAAACAGTAACCCCTGCTCATTGCAACTAGAGAAAGCCCATGTGTGCAGTAACAAAGACCCACAGAGCCAAAATAAATAAAACAATAAACCTTAAAAAAAAACTTACAGAAAATAGTTTAAAAAAATAGTAATGAACAATTTCAGAATGTTGACTTGACAGAATATAACTACAGTTTAGAAAAGGGGATACAAAAACTACATTCCTTACTGTTAGTTATTTTAAAAATACCTATGCATGTAGTGTTTTAAAAGTGCTATACAAAATGTATAGTAATGGGAAAGTACTATACAAAAATGAAACCAAATGTTAAAGACTGATTGAATTAGCATGGATGTATTTTTCACCTTTAAAAATTTCTGGTACACTAATACACAGTTTAAAATGATTTTAATGTTTGCAAAAAGGGTTTCCCTGAAAAAGGAGTGTGAGGAGGAGAGGAAGGAGGTAGATAAAAAAAGAGTATTTTTAAATGGCCTCAAATATTCCTTTTTCCCCCACTACACTCAATGACATGACAAAATACTCAACTTTTTTACTTATGAAAAATTTTACATGTGCCAAAGAATATATAAATTGACATGGCAAGTAAAAAGAAAAACAAACTAATATGCAGATTATATAAACATTACCAATATTTTGACATCCCCCACATTTCTCTTCCCAATCGTATCCTTTTCCCCTATTGCTGAGACTATCCTCTATTATGAATTTGTGTTTGTCACTCTCTTCATTATTAATAGTCTTTTACAACATACAGATGTATCCCTGAACAATCAGTTAAACTTTCTATTTTTTGAAATTTATATAAACTGTATCAAACTATTACTATTTGGTAACTTGCTTATTTCATTAAAGATTATGTTTTTGATATTCATTCATGTTGTTATGTATTGCTATAATTCATTCATTTCTTCTACTGACTTTGTTGTCACAAACAACTGAGCTTGAATCATTCTTCTTGAACATGTCTCCAGGGTTTAATCTAAGGCAGAATTTCTAGAACACACAGTCTACCCATCATCTTCAACTGTAAAAGTTAATGCCACATTGTTCTCCAAAATGGCTACACCAAGTGACAGTACTACTAGTAATCTGTTCTTGCTCTTCTACATCCTCACCATACTGCCTATTGTCTGATTCCCATCACTAGTCTTCACCTTCCTTCAGTTATTCCTAGGCACTGCAGTGAAATTAATATTACCATGTAGAACTTTGTCTTCTGCTCAAAAACTTTAAAAAATTCTTTTTTATCTCCTGACTAAATCATAAATCAGGCTTTTAAGTCCTCCACAATCCTTCCAAACCCACTGTGCCAAACTTAAACTACACTCCTCAATGAATCTTGTCTTAAACTGGTTTATACTTTATTGCCTCAATCCTTTTATTCATGGCATTCCAGCTTCTCCTCCCTCACCACCACATGTTCAAATTCTACTGTCCTTTAAATTCCAATTCAAAAATTATTTTCTCCTAAGAAAGCCATCTCTCATCTCTATTCCTATGAATTACCTTTTTTTGACTTTCCACTTTTCCTACCTTGTATAAAAACAATGATCTTTATTAAGCACATGCTGTGTACAAATGCTCTAATATTTTATACCATGATTGCTAACTTTCATAACAACAGTGCATGAAAGACAGATAATTTCATTCCAATATAACAGACCTGACAAGCTGCAGTGCTGTATTTTGTGTTATTAGGCTTCTTTGATTTCAGAGACTATATTCTCTTTCTACTACACTGACTGTCACTTTGACTTAAAAATATCACTAACATTGATTAATAATTTAACTTATGTGTAAATTTTGCTCTACAAAAGATGTGAAACACCTAATTACTTGCTCAAGTATATTAATATCATTCTTACAATGATCTGAGATGGCTTAAAGAATAAGATATAAACCACAAAGGGAAAAATCAAAATCAACGTAAAAAGAGGAAACAAATACACTACCTATAAGTGATAACATGGTTGCTTGCATTGTACACAAAATTTTACAGTCAAGGCAACTCAGGAAAACACCAAATTTAATTCAGTGCTAGAAAGGACAAAGCTCACAAGTACCTGAGGGCAGGCAAGAATGTCCCATACTAAGCTGAAAATAAATTTTCATGTCATACAGTGTTTTTATAAAGCGATATTACTGGTGCATTGGAATAAAAAATTCTTAAGAGTCTGGCTCCATCTGTGTGTCCTATATAACAACACAGTTTAAGTGTTTAATTTGTTGAATGACTGAATTTATCAGAGGAAACAAAAAACTAACATCCACTGAAGACAGTAAAAGGATGGAAAAAGGGCTTTTCAATGTGAAATAGCCACTGAAAGGAATTTATTAAAGTCAGAAAAAAATGAATCAAACCACCATTAAGTAGAAATGAGGATATGGCAAAAGTTACACAGCACTGATTTTCAGAAGAGAATATAAACGGGAAAGAGTATTGTCCAGCAATACCTGGTTAGACAGAAATTAAATTGTAATAGAGAAGGCAGACAGGACTGTGAAAGCAAACGCTGCATACTGAAATGAAGGGAATACAGAAAATCAAGGAAGTAAGGGAAAGCGTTCATGGGGACATGACTGAAATTATTTATTACAAGCTCTATGCTGAGAAGATAGTTACTGATAGACTAGAGGGCAAAAGAAGGTAAAAAACAGACTCATAGTTCAAAAGGAAGTAAAATAGAACACTGGTGGTTTATGGTGGGAAAAATAAATGCAAACTCAGAGGTCTCTATTTGATAATATCTTTTGGGTTTTTTTTCCTGTATTTTTCCAAACAGTATCTTAAAATGTGAGTACCATTCTTAGCTTGTGAGCCTTACAAAATCAGACTGCAGACCAACTATAGTTTGTAACCCCTGGTTTGCAGGACAAAATTCTAACTTCTTATTTTCACATCAAAAGACATTTATAACCTAATTCCAATTCATTTCTCTAATCATGTTATCCCACACTCACTTAAGTCTTTACTTCTTAGATGCATAATTTTTCAGTTTCCTGAATATTCAATCTAAAGGCTTTTCATTGCTGTGGGCCATTGCTCTTGCAGTTCCCTTAGGTTTTTCTCTATTTCTCAGTTTATACAGTTATTTGCATTCAAATCCACTGCAAATGTCACTTCTTTATATACCTTTCCCAATTACCCAAGGAGTGGTCTATTATCTTTTCTATTTAAAAACTTTTTTTTTAAAATTGTTTCTCTCCCTCTTAAATCCTTCATCATGCTGAGTGATATTCTCTTTACAGTCTACTTCCTCCTATCCCCAACTACCCTGAGTGTCTAAGTCAAGGATGGTCTTAACCATCTTGATATTCCCACTCCCCGATACAGATGCCTAACAATACTGAGCACTATAGCACATGCTCAATAAATATTAACAAATTAATGAAGCACCTCACACTTTTTAATATAAATATCTATGTGTAATAATGACTAAGATAATACACTAAAACTACAGTTTTATACAATCATAATTGAATTCCACTGTTTACATTTTTAAAAAATGAAAAATAATTTCACTGTGATTTTAAGAGAATTTTCTATTTTACATGCCTGGTTGTGTTCATGAGCTGTGTAATTATCTGTTCCATTATATTCTGTAAGCTGTTCTCTTCTTTTTTCTCTAGTAAGAATTTTATGAACATCATCTTCCAGTCTATTGAAGAATCCTCCATCATGTGACAAAGTCTGAGAAGAACTCAATTCCTGTCAAAAATGAATTAAGATTCACTATCAATCAACACAAAAGTGCACACATTTAATAAACCTAGTTGGCCACTAGAAGCATGGAAAATGAAAGAAAAATTATAATTAAGAGACAAATCAACCATCTGATTCTTCTCTATCTTCAGGTGATAATCAGCAGAAACACATATGCAAATATCCTTTTCTTTACATTTTTTGAGTTGGGTAATTGCTTTATTTTTAAATTATTTTTATACATGTACCATACAATTTATCCGTTTAATTAATTAGCACAATTATTTTTTAATATACTCATAGAGTTGTACAGCCATAACCCACTCAAAAAGTTTCATCAGCCCAAAAAGAAACCCACAACTTACTAGCATCATCTCCCATTCTCTCCTAATTCCTGACCCCTGAGTTGTTCTCTAGGCAACACTGATCTACTTTCTGTCTGTATAGATTCGGCTATTCTGGATATCTGATATAAATGGAATCATATAGTATAAGGTCTTTTGTGACTGACTTCTTTCACTTAGCAAAATGTTTTCAAGGTTCATCCATATTATAGCATCTATCAGCACTTCATTCCTTACTGCCAAATAATATCCCATTAATGGATAGACCATATTTTATTTCTCCATTCATCAGTTGATGGACATTTGAATTGTTCCTTCTTTTGGGTACTGTGAATATTGCTGCTATAAACATTCATGCAGGTTTTTGTGTGGACATGTTTTCAGATCTCTTATATATTCAGGTATATATCTGTAAGTAGATTTTCTGGGACGTATGGTAGCTCTGTGTAACCATTTGAAAAACTGCCAAATAGTTTTCCAAAGTGAGTGTACTATTTTACAGCCTATCAGTGTACTAGTGTATGAGGGTTCTAACTTCACCACATTCTCACCAACACTTGTTATTATGCATCTCTTTATATTATAAAGACTCCAGTGAGTGTGAAGTGTGTGTGAATGAGATTCATTGTGGTTCTGAATTGTATTTCTCTGATGGCTAATTGTGCTAAGTATCTTTTCATGTGCTTACTGGACATTGGTATATCTTTTTCGAAAAATATTTATTCAGATATTTTGCCCAAGTTTTAATTGGGTTACTTTTTATTTCTGAGTTGCAGGAGATCTTTATATATTCTAAAAACAACATGACTTGCACATACTTTCTCCCATTCTGTGCCTTGTCTTTTCACATTCTTGATGTGAGAAGTATCCTTGGTATCACAGAAGTTTTACCTTTGACAAAGTCCAATTTATCCAAGAAATCACTGCCCAACTCAGGGTCACCAAGATTTACGTCTACATTTTCTTCTAAGAGCTTTTGCATGTAGCTACCTAGCATTATTTGTTAAGAAGATTATTACTTTCCCATTGAACTTGTCTTGACATTCTTGTTCAAAATTAATTCAACATAAATATTAAAGCTTCTTTCTAGACTCAACTTTACTCTGTCAACCTACATGTCTACCCTATGCCATACCACACTGCCTTAACTACTCTAGCCTTGTATTACTGTTTGAAAACAATTTTTACATATATTTTACACATGAATGATAAAGAGATGATTTTATCACAATCTACTCAACTATGTAAAATTACAGATTTTATATGTTCTCTAAGAAAAGTATCATTTCCTTTCCTGTCATAAGACAGACTGAATAAAATGCTCCTTTCTCTATTATAGGTTTTCCCTATGTCTCACATTCTTGAGCTTTAACATTCCCTATTTTACCCATTTCAATTATATCTGTGAACAAATAACCGAACAGTTCAATGACTGTCCATCCTCTTCCTTTTACATTATCTTTTAGAAAGAGTTTGAAAGAAACAAAAACAAGTATCAGTGCTTAATATATACAAATGATATTTAAAATGCTTGTAGGTGAAGGTGAAGGTGAAGGTGAAGTCGCTCAGTCGTGTCCGACTCTTTGCGACCCCATGGACTGTAGCCTACCAGGCTCCTCCGTCCAGGGGATTCTCCAGGCAAGAATATGGGAGTGGGTTGCCATTTCCTTCTCCAGGGGATCTTCCCAACCCAGGGATTGAATCCAGGTCTCCCACAATGGAGGCAGATGCTTTAACCTCTGAGCCACCAGGGAATACAAAATGCTTGTAGAGTACTTTATATTTCAAAACACTTACAGAAACATCCCTTTATTTGAATCTCATTAATATCATTAAGAAACTGATAGAGCAAGAATAATTTTCCCAGAAAATAATAATGGTCACAAGAAGTTTAACTTACCCACTAGTGATTCTCCTGCTAAGTGGTATAGACAGAACTCTAAATCTGCTTCATAAAATACTTCCCAGTATATTCTGATAACGTTTCATTTTAAAGCAATGAATACAACAATGCTTAAAACACTATTGAGCTTCCATGCAGGCTTCCCTAGTGGCTCAGATGGTAAAGCGTCTGTCTGCAATGCAGGAGACCTGGGTTTGATCCCTGGGCTGGGAAGACCCCCTGGAGAAGGAAATGGCAGCCCACTCCAGTATTCTTGCCTTTGTTGTTGTTGTTTAGTTGCTAAGTTGTGTCTAACTTTTTTGTGACCCCAAGGACTTTAGCATGCCAGGCTCCTCTGTCCATGGGATTTTCAGACAAGAATACTGGAGTGAGTTGCCATTTCCTACTTCAGGGGATCTTCCTGACCCAGGAATCGAACTGCCTCTCCCACACTGCAAGCAGATTCTTTACTGCTGAGCCACTGGGAAACTCAGGTATAGCATAATGATGGTAACTAATCAGCCTCTGGATTTCACTACTTTAAAGACTGCAGCTCCAATCTTTTTGTCCTGTATTTTTTGATAGCTACTGATTAAGAAGAGGTGGCAAGAATATACAGAAGAACTGTACAAAAAAGACTGTCACAACCCAGATAATCACGATGGTGTGATCACTCACCTAGAGCCAGACATCCTGGAACGTGAAGTCAAGTGGGCCTTAGAAAGCATCATTACGAATAAAGCTAGCGGAGGTGATGGAATTCCAGCTGAGCTACTTCAAATCCTGAAAGATGATGCTGTGAAAGAGCTGCACTCAGTATGCCAGCAAATTTGGAAAACTCAGCAGTGGCCACAGGTCTGGAAAAGGTCAGTTTTCATTCCAATCCCAAAGAAAGGCAATGCCAAAGAATGCTCAAACTACCGCACAATTGCACTCATCTCATATGCTAGTAAAGTAACGCTCAAAATTCTCCAAGCCAGGCTTCAGCAATACGTGAACCGTGAACTTCCAGATGTTCAAGCTGGTTTTAGAAAAGGCAGAGGAACCAGAGATCAAACTGCCAACATCCACTGGATCATCAAAAAAGCTAGAGAGTCCAGAAAAACATCTATTTCTGCTTTATTGACCATGCCAAAGCCTTTGACTGTGTGGATCACAATAAACTGTGGAAAACTCTGAAAGAGATGAGAATACCAGACCCCTGACCTGCCTCTTGAGAAACCTATACGCAGGTCAGGAAGCAACAGTTAGAACTGGACATGAAACAACAGACTGGTTCCAAATAGGAAAAGGAGTACGTCAAGGCTGTATATTGTCACCCTGCTTGTTTAACTTATATGCAGAGTGAAAGTGAAAGTGAAGTCGCTCAGTCGTGTCTGACTCTTTGCGACCCCGTGGACTGTAGCCCACCAGGCTCCTCTGTCCATGGGATTCTCCAGGCAAGAATACTGGAGTGGGTTGCCATTTCCTTCTCCAGAGGAATCTTCCCAACCCAGGGATCGAACCCAGGTCTCCCGCATTGCAGGCAGACACTTTAACCTCTGAGCCACCAAGGAAGCAGTACACCATGAGAAATGCTGGGCTGGAAGAAGCACAAGCTGGAATCAAGATTGCCAGGAGAAATCTCAATAATCTCAGATATGCAGATGACACCACCCTTATGGCAGAAAGTGAAGAGGAACTAAAAAGCCTCTTGATGAAAGTGAAAGTGGAGAGTGAAAAAGTTGGCTTAAAGCTTAACATTCAGAAAACGAAGATCATGGCATCTGGTCCCATCACTTCATGGCAAATAGATGGGGAAACAGTGTCAGACTTTATTTTGGGAGGCTCAAAATCGCTGCAGGTGGTGATCGCAGCCATGAAATTAAAAGACGCTTACTCCTTGGAAGGAAATTTATGACCAATCTAGACAGCATATTAAAAACCAGAGACATTGCTTTGCCAACAAAGGTCTGTCTAGTCAAGGCTATGGTTTTTCCAGTAGTCATGCATGGATGTGAGAGTTGGACTGTGAGGAAAGCTGAGTGCCAAAGAATTGATGCTTTTGAACTATGGTGTTGGAAAAGACTCTTGCGAGTCCCTTTGACTGCAAGGAGATCCAACCAGTCCATTCTAAAGGAGATCATTCCTGGGTGTTCTTTGGAAGGACTGATGCTGAAGCTGAAATGCCAATACTTTAGCCACCTTATGCGAAGAGTTGACTCATTTGAAAAGACTCTCAGGCTGGGAGGGATTGGGGGCAGGAGGAGAAGGGGACAAGAGAGGATAAGATGGCTGGACTGCATCACCAACTTGATGCACATGAGTTTGGGTGAACTCCGGGAGCTGGTGATGGACAGGGAGGCCTGGTGTGCTGCGATTCATGGGGTCACAGAGTCAGACACGACTGAGTGACTGAACTGAACTGAACCGAACCATTACCAGCATGCCTATCCCAAATTTTGTCCTTGATTTTTTTTTTTTAGTGAGGCATAAGCTTTCTTTTCAGCCTAAGGACAGAAGTTCTCAAAAGACACCTTGATATGAAACTATAGAAATGAAACAAAAATAAATAAACCACATACCACCCCACCTCTCACAACATGCACACCTCAAAAAAAAAAGACAAAAATGCAGCAAGTGTAAGAACACATATTCTTTAATAAGTCTAGCCAATTCAATTTCAATTTTCTGTCCAAATAATCAAAATTAGAACTTTTCATTTAATTTTATAAGCCCCCAATTATTAAACACTAACAGTAAGTCAGAAGAGAAAAAGACTGGCAAACACAAAATACGAAAACATCTATTCCAGCCACAAAAGATAACTAAGTTATGTATGTACGAGAAACAGAAAAAATAAGAGAATAACTGCCCTTAAGTTCAAAACCTCTGAAAAAGTTATTTTGGAGTAGAAACTGCATGATTTACCTCAGAATATGCAAATTTAAAAGTCATATTGTCAAAGTTACCCCTCCCCAACAAAGACTTACGTATAGGCTGGAATCCAGAAATTAAGGTTAAATTAAGATTAAGGTTAAATTAATTAATTAAGATTAGCACAAAGTAGAGAAAAGAAAAATAGAGAAGAAAAAAAATTAATGAAACCAAGAGTTGGTTCTTCAAAAAAATTTTTTAAATTGACAAATTTTCAGCTAGATGGGCTTAGAAAGAAAAGAGAGAAGACTCAAATTACTAAAATCAGAAATAAAAATGGGGACATTACTACTCATTACACAGAAATGATTATAAGAGAGTATTATGAACACATATATGTGAAATAAACTGGATAACCTAGATGAAGCGGAGAAATTCCTAGACACACAAAACCTTTCAAGACTAAATCACAAACAACAGAAATTGGAACAGACCTGTAACTATTACAGTAAAGAGCCTGAATCAGTAATCAAAAATCTCCCAGCAAAGAAAAGCCCTGAACAAGATGGTGTCACTGGTGATTCTACCATTTAAATAACTAAATCAGGAGTGGGATGGGGGGAGGGAGGGGATCAAGAGAAAGGGGATATATATCCATATATATATATATATACATATAAAAAATAATGACTGATTCACACTGTTGTACAGCAGAAACCAGCAACATTGTAAGGCAATTTTCTACCAATTAAAAGAGAAAAAGAAAAATAAGAACTAAATCAATCCTTCTCAAAATTTTCCCAAAAATCTGAAGAGAAGATAACACTTCCTAAATCATTTCATGAGGCCAGCATAACCTTGATATTGAAGTTAGATAAAGACACTACATGAAAAGAAAACTACAGACTAATATCCCTTATGAAACATCAAGCAAAAATCCTCAACAAAATATCAGGAAACAGGATTCAGCAGTATCCCATATACTGCTTGAATACAAGAATACAAGTCAACCCACAGAATGGGGGAAAATGTCTTCAAATCATGTATCTGATAAGTGATTAATATCCAGAATATACAGAGAACTTCTAAAACTCAGTGACAACAACCAAACAACTAACTTTTAAAAATGGACAAATGACTACAACAGACAGTTTCCCAAAGAAGACAAATGAATGGCCAATAAGCACATGAAAAGATCCTCAACATCACTTCATTAGGGAAGTGCAAATCAAAATTACAATGAGATACTACCTCAGACCCATTAGGATGGGTACTGCCAGAAAAAAATAAGACAAGTGTTCGCAATGAAGTGGAGAAACTGGAACCCTTGCACACTGTTGGTAGTATGGCTGCTGTACAAAAGCAGTAAGTACCTCAAAAAATTAAAAAGAATTACCATAAGATCCAGAAATTCTACTTCAGGGCATATTCCCAAAGGAACTGAAGGCAGAGTATCAAAGAGGTATTTGTACAGCCATGTTCACAGCAGCATTATTGCCAACAGCTAAAACATGGAAGCAACCCAAGTGACTGGCACCAAGTGAATAAACAAAATGTGGTATATACATAAACTGGACTATTAACCTTAAAAACAAAGGAAATTCTGCAATATGCTATAACACAGATGAAAACTTGAGGATATTACAGTAAGTGAAATAAGTCAGTCACAATAAGACAAATATTTATGTATGATTCCACTTCTATTGGCTACATAGAGTAGTCAAAGTCAGAAAGTAGAATGGTAGCTGCCAATGTTGGCAAGGGAAAATGAGGAGTTGTTATTTAATAGGTACAGATTTTAAGTTTTTTAAGATGAATAGAGCTATGGGGACAAATGGTGGTGATGGGCACACAACAACATGAACATAATACCACTAAACTGTATACTTTAAAATGGCTAAAATGGTAAATTTTATGTGTATTTTACTACAACGAAAAAAATGGATCATAGACTTTCAAGGAAGAATCAAAACCATAAAATAAATCATTGTGGCCTTGGCTTAGGTAAAGAGTTATTAAATGAACACCAAAAGCATGACTTAGAAAAAATCAATAAACTAGACTGCAAAATTCTGTTTTTCAAAAGAATGTTAAGAACATAAGGCAAGTCATGGTCTAGAAGAGAACATTTGCAAGTCATATATTTAATAAAGGTTCTGCAATAAGAATATCTAAAGGAACTTTCAGTTCAGTCACTCAGTCGTGTCCGACTCTTTGTGACCCCATGAATCACAGCACGCCAGGCCTCCCTGTCCATCACCAACTCCCGGAGTTCACTCAGACTCGCGTTCATCGAGTCAGTGATGCCATTCAGCCATCTCACCCTCTGTGGTCCCCTTCTCCTCCTGCCCCCAATCCCTCCCAGTATCAGAGTCTTTTCCAATGAGTCAACTCTTCACATGAGGTGGCCAAAGTACTGGAGTTTCAGCTTTAGCATCATTCCTTCCAAAGAAATCCCAGGGCTGATCCCCTTCAGAATGGACTGGTTGGATCTCCCTGCAGTCAAAGGGACTCTCAAGAGTCTTCTCCAACACCACAGTTCAAAAGCATCAATTCTTCGGCGCTCAGCCTTCTTCACAGTCGAACTCTCACATCCATACATGACCACTGGAAAAACCATAGCCTTGACTAGACGGACCTTAGTCGGCAAAGTAATGTCTCTGCTTTTGAATATGCTATCTAGGTTGGTCATAACTTTTCTTCCAAGGAGTAAGCATCTTTTAATTTCATGGCTGCAGTCACCATCTGCAGTGATTTTGGAGCCCAAAAAATTAAAGTCTGGCACTGTTTCCCCATCTATTTCCCACGAAGTGATGGGACCGGATGCCATGATCTTCGTTTTCTGAATGCTGGGCTTTAAGCCAACTTTTTCACTCTCCACTTTCACTTTTATCAAAAGGCTTTTTAGTTCCTCTTCACTTTCTGCCATAAGGGTGGTGTCATCTGCATATCTGAGGTTATTGAGATTTCTCCCAGCAATCTTGATTCCAGCTTGTGCTTTTTCCAGCCCAGCGTTTCTCATGATGTACTCTGCATATAGGTTAAACAAGCAGGGTGACAATATACAGCCTTGACATACTCCTTTTCCTATTTGAAACCAGTCTGTTGTTCCATATCCAGTTCTAACTGTTGCTTCCTGACCTGCACAGATTTCTCAAGAGGCAGGTCAGGTGGTCTGGTATTCCCATCTCTTCAAGAATTTTCCACAGTTTATTGTGATCCACACAGTCAAAGGCTTTGGCATAGTCAATAAAGCAGAAATAGATGTTTTTCTGGAACTCTCTTGCTTTTTCCATGATCCAGCGGATGTTGGCAATTTGATCTCTGGTTCCTCTGCCTTTTCTAAAACCAGCTTAAACATCAGGAAGTTCACGGTTCACGTATTGTTGAAGCCTGGCTTGGAGAATTTTGAGCGTTACTTTACTAGCATGTGAGATGAGTGCAATTGTGCAGTAGTTTGAGCATTTTTGGCATTGCCTTTCTTTGGGATTGGAAAGAAAACTGACCTTTTCCAGACCTGTGGCCACTGCTGAGTTTTCCAAATTTGCTGGCATACTGAGTGCAGCACTTTCACAGCATCATCTTTCAGGATTTGAAATAGCTCAATAGGAATTCCATCACCTCCACTAGCTTTGCTCGTAGTGATGCTTTCTAAGGCCTTTCTAAAGGAACTTTAGAAAACAATAAGAAGACAACACACTTTAAAATGAGCAGAAGACATGAATAAATATTTCCTCAAATAAGATGCAAGAATAGCTGATGAGTAAATAAAAAGACGTTCAAAATCACTAGTCATTAGGGAAATGCAAGTTAAAATTATATAGCCACTCATATAGCCACTGGCTATAATCAAAACAAGAGACAATATCAAGTGTTGGCAGGGATGTGGAGAAACTGGAACCCTCTTATGTTGCTGGTGGGAATGATAAACAGTACAGTCACTTTGGAAAACAGCTTGACAAGACACTTAAATAAAAGTCGAACATAAATTTCCATACAACCCAGCAATTTCACTCCTAAGTATCCACCTAAGAGAAATGAAAACACCTCCACACAAAGACATGCATCAAATGTTCATAGCAAATGTCCATCAACTAGGGAATAAACAACATGTATGCAATGGACTGCTACTCAACAATAAAGTAAGATGAATTACTGACACACTACAACACAGAAAAACCTCAAAAACATTATGCTAGGGACTTCCCTGGCAGTTCAGTGTTTTAAGACTTTAGGTTTCCAATAGAGAGGATGTGAGATGAATCCCTAATTGGGGAATTAAGATCCCACATGCCATGTGGCACAGTCTAGCAAACAAACAAAATAAACATTTTGCTAAGTGAAAGAAGTCAGATGTAAAAGAATACATGAGTCCATTCACATTGTGTGTGTGTGTGTGTGTGTGTGTGTGGTGCGCACATGTATGCATGCACTCAGTTGTGTCTGACTCTTTTTGCAACCCCATGGACTGTAGCAGGCTCCTCTGTCCATGGGATTTCCCAGGCAAGAATACTAGAGTGGGCTGCCATTTCCCTCTCCAGGGGATCTTCCCGACCCAGGCATCGAACCCACATCTCTTGTGTCTCCTGCATTGGCTGGTAGATTATTTAACTAGCGCCACCTGGGAGCCATTCACATCAGATTACCAGAAAATGCAAATCTATAGGAACACAAAGCAGGTCAGAATTTGCCAGGGGCTGAAGATGGAGTTGAGACTGACTACAAATGGATATAAGGGAACTTTGGGGGATGACAGAAATGTCTTAGATTTAAACTATGGTTATGGTTGCATAGTTCTTTAAATTTATTGTAAATTATTGGATTATATCCTTAAAATAGGTGAATGTTGCCCTATGTAAATTATAACTGAATAAAGCTTTTTTTAAAAAAGGACACCCATGATTCTACTATTTTACTTAAAAAACTAGACTACTACCTATACTATGTGCCCTCCACAAGAGTAACAAATTTAGTGTTTATCATTTTCATCTTTTACTTTTATAGATGCATCAGAAAACAACATAATTTCATTTTGCTTGTTTTACTTTTTATTATGAAAAATTTCACCTGTATACTCTACAACTACTTTAACAGTCATTATAATTTCTTAACAATTTATCCCATCCCCTTTTTCACTTAGCTATTTTATAGTATTAACATGACATTTCATCTCAAACTTCACATGGAGTAAGCTATAAAAAAATAAATTTTATAATTTAACTATAACATCATCACACCTAACAAAACATTATAATATCTACTCATATTTAAATTTCTTCAATTGTACAAAACTGTCTTTTACTGATCATTTCTCACATCTCCTTTAATCCAGAACATCCCCTCCCCACACTCCACCCTTCCTTCTCCATAACACTTTGCTGAAGAGACCAGGCCAACTGTCCTACAAAGTGTCCATCTTCTAGATTTGCCTCATTGATTCCATTAGGTATAATTTAACTTGTGCTTCTAATCCCTATTTATCCTGTAAAATGGAAGTCAGACCTTAGTGAAAGCTGCTCAGTCGTGTCTGACTCTTTGCGACCCCATAAACTACACAGTCCATGGATTGTCCTCCATGAAAGTCCTTCTCCAGCGGATCTTCCCAACGCAGGAATCGAATCAGGGTCTCCAGCATTGCAGGCAGATTCTTTACCAACTGAGCTATCAGGGAAGCCCAAAAAACCTTAAGACCTGATCTATATGTAGCTTAAACATTTTTGGAAAGAGAATTCAGTTTTGCTTGATTTTATGTTTTTAAAAATTGGTATCACTTTGATATGGTTCTAAGATTTTTTCACCTAACATTCCCTTTTGGATTCATCTATTTTGTTGCCTGGATTTATACACTAATTTTCACTACTGCATAAACCATTGTGTGATTATAATTAAAATTTATCCATTCCACTGAATATTTACATTTAGATTTTTCTGTTTTTGGCTGGGCTGTTACACATTTATAAACATTCAAGTACACAGATTACAGGATACATGGCAAAGTTTCTCTAGGCACATACATCTGTATGAGAACTGACAGGTCCTATCAGGGATCAGCAAACTACAGCCCAAAAGGGGCCTATTGCAGTTTTCTGTAAATAAAATGTTACGGGAACACATCCATGCTCATTAATGTATTGCCTATGGCTGTTTTTATATTATAGTGGCACAGCTCAGTACTTGTGAAAGAGATTTTGATGTATCCCTAAAATATCTGCTGCCTATTCCTTTACAGAAGTTTATTGACTCCTGGGTTATAATCTATTTCCAAGAACACCAAACTTATGCAAAATATTTGTACTAATTTACATTTCCACCAACGTAAACCAATCCATAACTCCTTTGACTTATAACCTCTGAATCTTGGTATTTCCAAACTTCATAATTTTTGCCTATGTATTGAGTGGGGAAAAAAAGTTCTCAGTGTGGTCGTCATTTGCATTTCTCCCAACAGTAGCAAAGTTGGATATTTTTTCATGTTTTTTGCTATTAATATTTCCCTGTTTTGTAAAATGTTTGATGTCTCTTATCCATTTTTAAAACTTTTTATCCTATGAGCCAGTAAAAAAATAAGACAATCTCTTTTTTTAACCATGTGATAGTTCTTTATGTATGTGGACACTAATTGTCTATCAGTTCTATGTATTGAAAATAGCTTCTCTCAATTTGTACCTTGTCTTTTAAAATTGTTTAGTATTTCTGTGGAAAACAGGTTACTTGTTTTGAGCAGCATCAAATTTATCAACCTTTCATTTTATAGTGTTTTTGATAAGTTTTTCCCTATCCCTCAGTGAGAAATATATTCTCCTGTATTTTATAGTTCTAAGGGTGGTATAATTTCTTTCATATATAACTATTTAATCTATGTGGAATAGATTTTAATGTATGATGGAAGGTAGAAATCCAATTTGATTTTCTTAATATGACTAACAACTGCCCCTCACTCTTTCATATATAAGACATTATGATGTGATGACCACACTGCAGTATTAGCACAGGAATAAATGGACCAGGAATAAATGGACCACAGGAATAAATGGATGAGAATACAGATATACCCTGATTTATTATGCTCTGCTTTACTGTGCTTCACAGTTACTGAGTTTTTTACAAACTGAAGGTTTACAGCAATCCTATGTTGTCATATGATTAGCATTTTCTATCAATAAAGTATTTTAACTACTATATGAACATTTTAAAGGACTTAATGCTATTGTACACTTAACAGACTATAGTATATTGTAAACATAACATATGCACTGGGAAACTAAAAATTTGTGTGACTCATTCTACTGCTCTATTTGCTTTATTGCGGTGGTCTAGAACTGAACCTAGGGTATCTGAAATATCTCCTAGGATATTCCTGTAGTTTTCAGTGTACACCAGTTTTCAGTGTTCACCTCCTTGGTTAAATTTATTTCTAGGTATTTTATTTTTCTGATACAACTGCAAATGGGATTGTTTTCCTAATTGTTCTGATAGTTCACTGTCAGTACACAGAAATGAGAGATTTCTGTATACTGGTTTTGTACTCTGCAAAGTTCACTTATTAGTTATAATTATAGTTTTTTGGTAAGTCTTTATAGTTTTCTATGTTAGAACTGACCTTTGAACAATCAAGAGTCTGAACCATGTGGGTCCACTTATATACAGATTTTTTCAATAGTAGATACTATAGTACTGCACTAGCTATGGTTGGCTGAATCCGTGAATGCAAAACTTCAAACACAGAGGAACCTCTAATACAGAGGAACTGGCTATACAGATAGCCAACTATAAATTACACATGGATTTTTGACTACATGGAGGGTTGGCACCCCTGACCCCTGCACTAGTCAAGGGTCAAATGCAAATAGAGTAATCTGTAAACAGTGATAGTTTTACTAATTCCTTTCTGATTTGGATGCCTTTTATTTCTTCTTGACTAATTAAATGCCCTGATCAGGATTTCCAATACTATGTTGGACCAAACTGTTTGTAACAGATTACCTCTTCATAAGCAGTGTACTATTCCTTATTCTTGGCGGCTTCTCAAGTGGCACCAGTGGTAAAGAAGCTGCCTGCCAAGAGACACGGGTTCAATTCCTAGGTCACAAAGATCCTCTGGAGGAGGGCATGGCAACCCACTCCAGTATTCTTGCTTAGAAAATCCCATGGACAGAAGAGCCTGGAGGGTTACAGTCCATATGGTTGCAGAGTCAGACATGACTGAAATGACTTAGCACACACGTTCATATTCTACATCCTCAGCAACACTTCAAATCTTCAGATTCTGATTTCTGCCAACACAGAAGGTAAATACTATTCTCACTGTGGTTTTAATTTGTATGTCCCTGATTAGGAAAGAGGCTGGACATCTTTTTGTATGCTTTAAGCAAAAGTAAATATGCTCTTTCATGAGTACTTGTTTTTCCATCCATTCTTCAATTGAGTTTTTCGGAAAAAATATATCCCTACTCTGAAGACCATTATTTCATTCTTCTAATATACTTCAATGGGAAAAAGTCCTTGATTCAGTGTACACACTTACAGTTAGTAGCTTTTGTGTTTTTCTTACCCTAAAATAATGAACATATTATTCCTGCATTTGCACCTGAATTATTTGGAACATTGCCTTTGACTTTTAGGCCTCTGATCCACTGTGGATGAATTTTTGTGTATGATGTGAAGTAATGTTGAGTTTTAAGCCAAAAGAGCAATGGTTTTTCAAGTAGTCATGTATGGATGTGAGAACTGGACTATAAAGAAAGCTGAATGCTGAAGAATTGATGCTTTTGAATTGTGGTGTTGGAGAAGACTTGAGAGTCCCTTGGACTGCAAGGAGATCCAACCATTCCATCCTAAAGGAAATCAGTCCTGAATATTCATTGGAAGGACTGATGCTGAAGCTGAAACTCGAGTACTTTGGCCACCTGATGCAAAGAACTGACTGATTTGAAAAAAGCCTGATGCTGGGAAAGACTGAAGGCAGGAGGAGAAGGGGACGACAGAGGATGAGATGGTTGGATGGCATCACCAACTCAATGGACATGAGTTTGAGTATACTCTGGGCATTGATGATGGACAGGGAAGCCTGGCGTGCTGCAGTCCATGGGGTTGCAAAAAGTCCAACAGGACTGAGCAACCGAGCTGAACTGATGTGAAGTCATAATCCCATCTTTCCCCCCACCCCGCCCCATACATTCGGTTGGTCTCCAAACCCCCACTTATTCTAAAGAGTAAATCCTTTTTCCAGTAATATTCACATCACTTTGCTACAATCAAGGGACATACATGGCTATTCTGTTTATGGGCCATTTTGTTCTAAAGGTCTATTTGTCTATCACTATGGCAAATCCAGGCTTCCCTGGCGGCTCAGATGGTAAAGAGTCTGCCTGCAGTGCGAGAGACCTGGGTTTGATCCCTGGGTTGGGAAGATCCCCTGGAGAAGGAAATGGCAACCCACTCCAGTACTCTTGCCTGGAAAATTCCATGGACTAGGAGGCTCCTCAAGAGTCTGGCAGGCTACAGTCCATGGGGTCGCAAAGAGTCGGACATGACAGAGTGACTTTACTTACTTACTTTACTATGTCTAATCCTTACTGTATTAGTTTTTTAAAAAATCTTGGATATCTGATTTTTCAAATCTGCCTATCTTTTTCTTCCTCAAGAGCATTTTGGCTATTTTTGGTTCTTTGCACTTGCACATTAATTTTAGAAGTGATTTCATTTTTAGTTTAACAACTAAGCTGTGATTTTGATTGAGATTACATTGATTTTACATATTAATTTGACGAAAAGTGACCCCTTTATAGTAAGTAAGCCAATCCATGAACACAGTGTCTCCTATAGTTTTCCCAATATAGGTTTTATATATCATTTATTAGATTTATAAGAATTATTACAACTTATTATTTTAAAAAGCATTTTGCTTTTAATTACACTTCCTGATTTTGTTGGCATAGAGGAATACAAACAAAAATTGAAAATGTTTCTTCATTTAAAGTTTAGTTCAAGAGTGCATTGTACTAACAGCAGTGATCAAGAGACAGTAATACAAGAGGCAGTGAGCAAGACCATCCTTAAGAAAAAGAAATGCAAAAGGTAAAATGTTGTCTGAGGAGGCCTTTCAAATAGCTGAGAAAAGAAGTTAAAGGCAAGAAGAAAAGGAAAGATATTCCCATTTGAATGTACAGTTCCAAAGAAGAGCAAGGAGAGATAAGAAAGCCTTCCTCAGTGATCAATGTAAAGAAATAGAGGACAATAGAATGGGAAAGACTAGAGATCTCTTCAAGAAAATTACAGATACCATCTCATGCAATGATGGGCACAATAAAGGACAGAAATGGCATGGACCTAACAGAAACAGAAGATATTAAGAAGAGGTAGCAAGAACACAGAATTATACAAAAAAGATCTTCATAACCCAGATAACCATGATGGTGTAATCACTTACCTAGAGCCAGACATTCTGGAATGCAAAATCAAGTGGGCCTTAGGAAGAAGCATCACAATGAACAAAGCTAGTGGAGGTGATGGAATTCCACCTGAGCTTTTTCAAATACTAAAAGATGATGCTGTGAAAGTGCTGCATTCAGTATGCCAGCAAATTTGGAAAACTCAGCAGTGGCTACAGGATTGGAAAAGGTCAGTGTTCATTCCAATTCCAAAGAAAGGCAATGCCAAAGGACGTTCAAACTACTGCACAATTGCACTCATCTCACACACTAGCAAAGTAATGCTCAAAATTCTCCAAGCCAGGCTTCAACGGTATGTGAACCAAGAACTTCCAGATGTTCAAGCTGGTTTTAGAAAAGGCAGAGGAACCAGAGATCAAATTGCCAACATCTGATGGATCATTGAAAAAGCAAGAGAGTTCCAGAAAAACACCTACTTCTGCTTTATTGATTACACCAAAGCCTTTGACTGTGTGGATCATAACAAACTGTGGAAAATTCTGAAAGAGATGGGAACATGAGACAACCTGACCGTCCTCCTGAGAAATCTGTATGCAGGTCGGGAAGCAACAGTTAGAACTGGACATGGAACAACAGACTGGTTTCAAATAGGAAAGGAGTACGTCAAGGCTGTATATTGTCACCCTGCTTATTTAACTTATATGCAGAGTACATCATGAGAAACGCTGGGCTGGAAGAAGCACAAGCTGGAATCAAGATTGCTGGGAGGAATATCAAGAACCTCAGATATGCAGATGACACCACCCTTATGGCAGAAAGTGAAGAACTAAAGAGCCCCTTGATGAAAGTCAAAGAGGAGAGTGAAAAAGTTGGCTTAAAACTCAACATTCAGAAAACAAAGATCATGGCATCTGGTCCCATCACTTCATGGCAAACAGATGGGGAAACAATGGAAACAGTGACAGACTTTATTTTGGGGTCTCCAAAATCACTGCCGATGGTGACTGCAGCCAGGAAATTAAAAGATGCCTGCTCCTTGGAAGAAAGGCTATGACCAACCTAGACAGCATATTAAAAAGCAGAGACACTACTTTGCCAACAAAAGTCTATCTAGTCAAAACTATGGTTTTTCCAGTAGTCATATGAGAGTTGGACCATAAAGAAAACTGAGCACTGAAGAATTGATGCTTTTGAACTGTGGTGCTGGAAGACTCTTGAGAGTCTCTTGGACTGCAAAGAGATCCAACCAACCCATTCTAAAGGAAATCAGGCCTGACATTCATTGGAAGGCCTGATGCTGACACTGAAACTCCAACACTTTTGCCACCTGACAAGAAGAACAAGAACCGACTCACTGGAAAAGCCCCTAATGCTGGGAAAGATTGAAGGAGGGAGGAGAAGTGGACGACAGAGGACCTAATGGTTGGATGGCATCACAGACTTGAATGACAGACTTGAGTTTGCGTAAGCTTCAGGAGTTGGTGATGAACAGGGAAGCCTGGCGTTCTACAGTCCATGCGGTCGAGAAGAGTCGGACACAACTGAGTGACTGAATTGAACTGAACAGAGTCCAAGTACTAAAGTTAGTTAGCATCATTAAAAAACCTTTTCTTAGCCTTCCTGCTGGGAATGCAACAATAACTTTCCTTATTTCACAAATTTCTACCTATACTTCCACAAGTATAAAATGGCACAGCCACTTTGGAAAACTCTTCAGTAGTTTACCAAAATTAGATCATGGTAATGACTGTACGACTCTGTAAATAGTCACATTAAATTACCTGAACAGTACACTTGAAAAAAAAAGGTACATTTAAAATGGATGTTTATAGTACCTGTAAATTATACCTTGATAAAGCTGTTCTTTAAAATATCATAGCAGCCTCATTCATAACTGTCAAAAAATGGAAACAAACCAAATGTTCACCAACAGGGGAATGAATAAGCTCATTGTGACATGTTTACATCACAGAACATAATTTAACAATGGAAAGGAAAAGAACTAGTGATACACAACAACATGGATGAATCCTCAAACATTTTGCTGAGACCATAGAATAACATACTGTATGCTTTATTTTAAATAAAGAATCAAGACTAACCTATGACAGTAGAAACCACAAAAATGGCTCCCTGTAGGAAGCAGGACAGGGCACGAGGAATGACAGGGATGGTACAGCAGGGAATTTTTTGATGTAATGAAAATGTTCTTTATGTTGATAGAAATGTAGGTCATATAACTTTACATATGTGTCAAAGCTGCATACTTAAGACCAGTGCATTCTACTGTGTGAAAATTATACTTCAATTAAAAACAAATCTAGTTTCCCACTGAGTACCTGTTTTCTATCTGAAGAATGTATCATTTATAAACTGACAAATACAAATGCACTTGTTGACAATTTGTTTCATATTTTTAAGGGCTCTAAGCCACATTTTAGAAGAACAACCTCCTAGCTGTAAAGTTTTAAGACACCTTAATATACAGTAACATACAAACGTCAAAATGCTCCATCGGTATGTTATTTCTCTTTTCCACACTTGAGTGCTCCAAATTTATTCCAAGAAGAAATCTAAATAATGGTGTTCTTTCTTTAAGCATAATATTAAAAATTTCATTATATATGGGATAAGCCTATCTTCTCTCCCCTAGAACAGACCCTGACAGACTCAAGTTTTGAATCTGACTTGAAATAATTATTTGTTAAACCTTTACTATGCAATTAGCACTATGCCACATATTAGCTACTCTTTTGGAACTCACAATTTACTGAGAAAGATAAAAACTATCACACAATATAATAATAAATGTAATAATTAAGCACTGTTCTGAACATGTCAGAGATGAAAAATAACTGTAAAGCATGAAGCCACTTCTTCCTCTTTTATTAATGGCAAACATAATTAACTGATAGTGGCACTTTTTCTTGCTGAGCAAGGATGCAGTCTCAGAATTCTTCTTAATATTGAGCTCCATGAAGACCCCAACAATGTGCTTGAACTGGCAGAGCAATTAAAACATGTTTCTCTGTTACAGTGTAATAAAAATACACAGGAGAAGCAGTCCAAAAAGGCTAGAGAAAGTTTTAGTAGGAAGGCAGAACATTCATTCATCAAATAACATTCATGTATCCATGGGGTCACAAAGAGTCAAGACACGACTGAGCATATGCATGTGCAGGCAAGCACACACACACACACACGGTATGAAAGTAGTGCACATGTGCACACACACACACACACACACACAATGAAAGGAGTGCACTGCGCGCACACAGTATGAAAGGAATTAGTGCATGCACACATGTGAACACACACCATATGAAAGGAGTTAGTGCATGTGTGCATGTGGAAACACACACATTATGAAAGGAGTTAGTGCATGCATGCACACATGTGCACAAACACACACACACACAATGAAAGGAGTTAGGACTACCAGAGAAATTAAAGCAGTAAGACATGGTCCCAGATTTCAAAAAAATCAAATTTATTCAAGAAGCAAAACAGTGATAAAACAGGATGTTGAGTGCTATGAAGCATACACAGGATGTTTGGGTATCTAAATAAGACCACGATGAGGTAACTTTTCCAGGAAAAAAAGTGAGTCTTTGGCCAAGTTCTAAAGCATAGTTAGCCAAATAAAGAAAGATGGAGGCGTGTGACATCACCAAGATGGTGACATACATTGTTCCTGATTTCACACTCTTATAAGAACTAACAACTATTCATAGACAAGACACCACTGAGAAAGGTGGAAGGAAAGAATACATGGGAGGCAAGGTAGTATGAGAAAGTATAGCACATACACTGTACAGCTTGACACGGAGTCAATCTTGAAACATGAGGAGGATTTTAATATGTAGTAAGAGAATGACAATAGTTGAGATACCACTGATTTTATAAATTCTACCATTCAGTTATTATTATATGCAGGTATTCCTGAAGTAAAAAGTTAAATAACAGCTCTAAAAAAATAATGAATCAAGGAAATAATGATTAATAGCTACTACCCTTAACCCTAACTTTATAATGGCTCACAACACTTGAACCCACTGATCAATTTTTAAAATAAACTTTTAAATGTGGAAAAGTCTTAGATTTACAGGAAAGTTTCAGATAATAGAGAATTTCCATACATATCTCTCACCCAATATCCCTTGTTGATAACTTCTTACATAATTGTGGTACACTTGTTACAACTAAGGAACCATTACTGGCATATTACTATAATTAGACTTCACACTTTATCTGGATTTCCCTAGAACTAGTTTTCTCTAATGTTCTTTTTCTGTTCTAAGATCCCATCCAGGATATATTACATTTAGCTATCCTGTCTCCTTAGCCTTCTCTGAGCCATGACATTTTCTCAGACTTCATTTTTGATGACCTTTATATTTTCAAGTCATACAGGTACAATGTATGTATTACACTGTACAGTATGTACAATGTATTACAATGTAATTATGTAGAATGGTAGTTATTATGTAGAATGGTCCTGGATATGCATTTGTTTGCTGTTTTTCTCAAAACTAGACGTGTTTTAGGGGAAAAAACCACAGAGGATTAGGCCGTTCTCATCACATCAAGGATACCTACTACCAACATGATTTAACACTAATATTAACCATTTATCACCTGGCAAGGCTGTGTTTGCCAGGTTTCTCCAGTGTAGTTACTTTCCCTCCCTTTCTACAGTCTACCTTCGGAAGCAAGTTATTAAATACATCCCACACTCAAGGGAAGTGGAGAGAGTTAAGCAAAAGCAGATGTTTTCCTGTAATACTCCTGCATTTTCTATGATCCAATGGATGTTGGCAATTTGATCTCTGGTTCCTCTGCTTTTTCTAAATCCAGCTTGAACATCTAGAAGTTCTCGGTTCACGTACCATTGAAGCCTGGCTTGGAGAATTTTGAGCATTACTTTACTAGCGTGTGAAATGAGGGCAATTGTGCAGTAGTTTGAACATTCTTTGGCATTGCCTTTCTTTGGGACTGGAATGAACACTGACCTTGTCCTGTGGTCCTCTGGCCACTGCTGAGTTTTCCAAATTTGCTGGCATACTGAATGCAGCACTTTCACAGCATCATCTTTTAGGATTTGAGATAGTTCAGCTGGAATTCCACCACCTCCACTAGCTTTGTTCACGGTGATGCTTCCTAAGGCCCACTTGACTTCGCATTCCAGAATGTCTGGCTCTAGGTGAGTGATCACACCATCGTGGTTATCTGGGTCATGAAGATCTTTTTTGTATAGTTCTTCTGTGTATTCTTGCTACCTCTTCTTAATATCTTCTGTTTCTGTTAGGTCCATGCCATTTCTGTCCTTTATTGTGCCCATCGTTGCATGAAATGTTCCCTTGGTATCTGTAATTTTCTTGAAGAGATCTCTAGTCTTTCCCATTCTATTGCTGTCGTCTATTTCTTTGCATTGATCACCGAGGAAGGCTTTCTTATCTCTCCTTGCTCTTCTTTGGAACTGTACATTCAAATGGGAATATCTTTCCTTTTCTCCTTTGCCTTTAGCTTCTCTTCTTTTCTCAGCTATTTGAAAGGCCTCCTCAGACAACATTTTGCCTTTTTCCATTTCTTTTTCTTAGGAATGGTCTTGATCACTGCCTCCTGTTCAATGTCATGAACCTCCATCCATAGTTCTTCAGGCACTCTATGAAATCTAATCCCTTGAATCTATTCGTCACTTTCACTGTATAATCATAATGGATTTGATTTGGGTCATACCTGAATGGTCTAGTGGTTTTCCCTACTTTCTTCAATTTAAGAATTTCCCTAATTTCTTCAATTTCCCTATTTTCTTCAATTTCTTCAGTTTAAGTATCCAAATCCCCAGAAAATCAGTAATACATTCAACAGTAGCAGAACATAACTTTGGTATATTTTTAATACATATCATAGAATAATGTGATACATATTTTTGTGACCAATTTCTTAAAATATTTATGTAGGAAATAAATTATAATTAGACTGTATTTACAAATGTTTATAACATCTTAATCATCAAGATTACTCACAGTGAATTTTATTACATATCAAATTATTTTAAAATAGATAAATACAGGCCTAGAACTATAATGAAACACAAAACATATGTTATGTCACATGTTTGTTTAAATGCAACTTGGGTTAAATATATTAAATAGATCCTGTCAGTCTGCTTTTTTTTTTCCTTTCATGTCAGTGAAGAAAAAAAGCAAGCATAAATAGCTCATAAAAATTATCTTTCCCTCCACTAACAGTTGCCAGTACTATCTGAAGAATACATGTATCTGCTTTATCATTTGCATAAAACTACCCTCCCAATAAATCAATGGATTAAAAAAAAGTAAAATCAGTCCAAAAGTACACATCTTCCACTTTCAAACACATAATTAATGTGTGTGTGTGTGTTAGTCACTCAGTCGTGTCCACCCCTTTGCGATCCCATGGACTGTAGCCCACTGTTCATGGAATTCTCCAAGCAAGAATTCTGGAGTGGGTAGCCATTCCCTTCTTCAGAGGATCTTCTAATATATAATATTCAGTCTATATTTGCAGTCATTTAAATTTTAATCTAAAAACAGTGATAGTGGCTTGTAAACAACTTTAAAAGAATTTCAATCATCTGTTTTAACAATAAATGAGTTTTGTGTTTGAGTACACAGCTGAGGATTATATTACTAATATAGTTAGAGTTATATAGATATGGTTTTCTTAGCAAGGATTTCATTTCCCTGACCTGTCAAGAAAACATCTGAAACAAACAAAAATAGTCAAAACTATGTATGTATTCTACAGTGAAATCAAGGAACATCTTACTATTAAAAAAATCAATTAATGGAATTACTAACAAGAAAATATACATGACACAAAAATAATGAAACCTTAGATTATTACCTAAAGAAGCCAAAGAACCCTTAACATTTTATTAGTATCTTCCTCAATATTAGAAGGTATTTTATAGAAGTATCTGCCAATGCTAAAAGGTTTATAGAGACTGTATTAGTCTTAACAGAAAAAAGTAACCAATAACACTAGAAAAGTATGTGTAGGTTGCACTACCCTCTAATGGCAAATGATAAGAGAAATATATGACCAGGTTAATCTTATCCATAGGTATAAACAATAAAATCACAGCTTAGCTCACAATTTCTATAACTCCAAAATATTCTGAGTCATGGTTTCAGGATTTTTTTTTAATAAAGTTTCAAGTATTATACCACTTTTCCCTAAAATTTTAAACTTACATGTGGTAACCTTTATTTTTTTTTTCATGTGGTAACCTTTAGACACACAATAATTAGGATGCTAAAGTCAAATGATACTGTATTTCATGCAAACAGTATTTTTTATTCTACTGTACTGTACTTTATATCATTTTAATTGCAAGACAAAGGATTGAGTTTAATTATTCATGACAAACGTGGGCTATCCTTTAAATGGCTATATCTCAAAAAAAACTTATAAACACTAAAGTACTACTCTTAAAACCAACAAATGTTTTCTAGAATAAAAATGGTTACAATAACACTTACCTCAGTCTTTTTACTAATGTGATCTGTAAACAAAAAAAAAAATAGTGAGACTTAATTGAAGTACATTAACATATAAAATATTTCAATATGTGCAAAATATTTAAACTAAGTTACTGAAAAGAATTTCAAAATTATAAGAGTTACACCAGGCTTCCCTGGTGGCTCAGCAGTAAAGAATTCGCCTACATCCCTGAATCAAGAAGATCCCCTTGAGAAGGAGATGGCAACTCACTCCAATATTTTTGCCTGGGAAATTCCATGGACAGAGAAGCCTGGTGGGCTACAGTCCATGGAGTCGCAAAAGAGTTGGATATAACTTAGCGATTGAACAACAACAATAGGAGTTACAGAAGTCATTTGGGGGTTGTCTGGGACTCACATCAGATTTACTTTTCTAGGGATAAGATGTTAAAATTTACCATATAATTACTAATTTGTTCAGCTTAAGGATTCATATCCCACTAACTGCCACCCATACCAAGGGGTATTATTAAATTCTAAACATTTGAATTTCATATATTTTAGATTTGTTGTTTCATGTAACTATTTTTTTGGGGGGAGCACGTGAAGAGAGGTAAACATGTCTAAAATCAAATCACAAAGTAAAGATTGTACAGACCACTGCCTTTGTGGGATAAAAGGTAAAATAGTAATTTGTGTCCTGTAAAACTATTAGCTAGGTTTTTTTAAAATTTTAAAACCACATATTATAGTGATAATACTATGAAAAAAATCGTAAAAATTAATGTATATTTATGTTGACACAACTATATCAAAATTAAACAAACTACTGACTTAGTAACAACATGGTATTTCTGGGAAATGATTACAAGGAAGACACAGGGAATCCACATAGACAAAGGCTGAAACTAATAGGTAGCAAGTGTTCTTATTTAAATTGGAGATGATCAAGGTATCTAATATTTAACAATACTTCTCAGGCACAGTAGAAACTTTCCATTCTCAAAGACTAAAAATAATTTAACAGCATAGTTTCTTATGAGAAATCTATTTGTAAATCTAAAAGCTGGGTCCAATTCTCTAAAGCATCCACTGATCAGAATAGAGTCCATAAAACCAGTAAATGTCAAAATTGTGTTTCAGGTCAAACTACCAAATCCTGATAGCTACTCAGTCATTCTTGCATGTTCTACTTAGTATTCAACGTGAAGCCAGAAACCCAGGGAAGAATCATGATAGTGTTTATCATGTTTTGAAATAGTTGTGCAGCCAGCCTTTAACAATATCATACTAATGTCATTCTCAACTCATCTAATAAATTTACATGGTATTGAAACATATGATAAATAAAGTTTTTAAAAACATTCTTTTCATATCTTTGCCTAGTTTATAATGACATAACTCTTACATAAAATCATTCTTACTAAAATTGGAAATTTAACATGTATCTGTTCTTTTAACCCCAAAACAAGTGACTTAATCGGAAAAGTCAGCTACAGGAAAAACTTTCCTCATCCTTAAATGCAAACAATGCAATCCTCTAAATTTATTACTAACTTCACGGACTACAAGGAAATCCAACCAGTCCAACCTAAAGGATATTAGTCCTGGGTATTCACTGGAGGGACTGATGAAGCTGAAACTCCAATACTTTGGCCACCTGATGCGAAGAGCTGACTCATTTGAAAAGACCCTGATGCTGGGAAAGATTAAGGGCAGGAGGAGGAGGGGATGACAGAGGATCAGATGGTTGGATGGCATCACCGACTTGATGGACATGGGTTTGGGTGAACTCCGGAAGTTGGTGATGCACACGGAGGCCTGGCGTGCTGCAGTTCATGTGGTCACCAAGAGTTGGACATGACTGAGCGACTGAACTGAACTCACAGACAGGCTTGTTTCTTAAAACAGTGAAGTTTTTTTTTAAATATATATTACTGTTATGGTCTTACTAATCCTCACTGACGGTTTCCCTGGTGGCTTAGATGGTAAAGAATCTGCCTCTAATGCAGGAGATCTGGGTTCAATCCCCAGGTTGGGAAGATCCCTTGGAGAAGGGAATAGCAAGCCACTCCAGTATTCTCTGCCTGCAGAATTTCATGGACAGAGGAGCCTGGTGGGCTACAGTCCAAGGGATGACCAGTGTATTAAGTTTAAATTCATAAGAGGCAAACTGACTTCAAGATCAGTGAACAAACAGCTGTTCATTTTGTCAGCAACTACTCTTATTTTCCTTTGAATATAATTCCCTGCAATACAGTTGGACCTTGCTGTTTATCTGTTCAGCAACTGTTTTGATTGGTGTAAGCATGGCTTGTTGTTATTTAGTTGTTAAATCATGTCTAACTGTTTTGCAACTCCATGGACTGTAGTTTACCAGGCTCTTCTGACCATGGGATTCTCTAGGCAAGATTACAGGAGTGGGTTACCATTTCCTTCTCCAGGGGATCTTTCCAACCCAGGGATCGAACCCATGTCTTCTACGTCTCCTGCACTGGCAGGCAGATTCTTTTCCACTGCACCACCTGGGAAGCCTCCTATTTCTGGTTTAGTGTAAGTCAAATTACTTTATGTGTAAGGACAATAATATGTTTCAAGATGACTCAAAACTACAAATATCAATTTTTATTTTCAGTGAATTTTAGAAAAGGGGCAAATTCAGAAATACAGAAAGATAAATTCTTACTGAAACCTTATGAGGTTTTAATGACTGTCTTTAAATCACTTTAACCCTCAAATAGTTTATTTCCAAGCAGGTTTACATGTTTTACATTCTAAGTAACATATTAATGAAACAATCTTAGTTTAAAAATTAGAAAGGTACTTAAACTTAAGTATACAAAGACTCAGAATAGTTTCTCTGGCTCAATAGATTTTGTACATATATTACCTTCAGATTGAAACTCTTTTAGTGATATTGTGAGAGGTTTGTCTTTTCCCTGATGAGTCTTTCTTTTGTCTTTTTTATTCATAACCTTTGACTGAGTCGATGCATTTTCAGCATTTTCATATTCCTAAAAAAAATTACCAACAATAATTAAGCTTGGTTTACACCAGTAAAATCAATTCACCAATATGCAATATGTTCCTTAAAGTCATATTTTTAAAGATAAGAGGCAAATAAAAAATCAAAACAGAGGCTAGCCAAACTGTATAAAAAGTTACCTGTTTACAGATATACTTAATCTTTTGCCTATTAAACACTAAGATAAAAATTAAAAGCTTATACCTTGATCTATAACTCTTGAGTTACTCATCCTCTTCTTCATTTTAGGACCAAAGTTAACACAATAATCTAGGGTCAATTTCCTTTCTCAAACAAACTGAAATCTGGTTTCTGCTAGTCTCTGACACTAAAATTAAAGTCAACCTCCTGGTGGCTCAGATGGTAAAGAATCTGCCTGCAATGCGGGAGACTCAGGTTCGATCTCTGGGTTGGGAAGATCCCCTGGAGAAGAGAATGGCAATCCACTCCAGTATTCTTGCCTGGAGAATTCTATGGACAGAGGCTATGGGGTCTGTCCATGGGGTGGCAGAGTCAGACACAACTGACAAACTCACACTTTCAGTTTTCTTTTTCAAAAGCCAAATCCAAAGACTCTTTTTTTTTTAAGCATCTCTTGATTTCCTCAATATACTTCTGACTATGCTTATTTCTCCTTCACTGGTTTCTCTTTTCCCAACTATGTTCTTTAAAATGCAGCTGCTGTTCACCATTAGTCCATTCTTAATCTATCTTCATATCCTTTATACCTATTGTTCCTCAAATTCAAAATTTAAAGTTCTATCTGATGACTTGTGTATGTACAGACAACTCACATGGAATGTTCAATAAACATCTGCAAACTAAGCATGTTGAACTCCTAGTGAGTACTTTATTTAATGTCACCATCATTACACTGTCTAGGCTAGAAACCTCAGTGATCCTTGCCTATTCTTCCTTTATATTTTACGTGCAAATTAGTTACTAGGTCTTGTTGAGCTTATCTCCTAAAGAGCTCTTAAATCTATTCTCTTTTATTCATCCCCAGCAGAGAAGTTCAGTTCAGTTCAGTCACTCAGTCGTGTCTGACTCGTTGCAACCCCATGGACTTCATACTTTGTCATTTCCCTTGCCTTCTTTAACTCGACATTACAATACTCTCTAGTTTTAGCCCCACCACTCATCTTCTACACTGTTATAGCATGAGTTTCTAAAATGAAAACCTGAAATCTAAAAGTTAAAAATATTGAACAGCTCTCTCCCAACAAATGTATAAAAGTAAATCTCCTACATCTGCACACAATGGTTATAGTCTATTCTGGAGGCAGTATCTCCAGCAACTCTAGGTACTAAATTACAGTTTTTCAAAATGCTACTCTTTCACATGTATACATACAAGATATATATCCACCTCTCCTTCCTTGAGAATGCCTTTCTCTTGCCTACTGATGAACTTTTACTACATCAAGTAAGACTCCTCTTTAAAAACCTTTTCCTAAGATATCCTGCCATCCTAAGATATCCTGTCACGATATGGATAGATCTTGATAACATTATGCTCAGTGAAATAAGTTAGACAAAGAGAAGTACTGAATGATATCACTTATATGAGGAATCTTTTTTAAAAAAATAAAGTCAAACCTATTAAAAAGTAAAACTAGTTACCAGGATGGTGAGATGAGACCAACAGTGTTTAAGTATACAAACTTATAATGAGTAATAAATAAACCACAGAGATCCAATGCACAGTATAATGAATAAAAATCAATAATACTATATATTATAACACTATCATATGATAAATATCACTTCACTGGCAATCATACTACAATATATAAATATATCAAACTAACACACTATACATCTCATATTTACATACTGTAACACTTCAGATTTATCAAACAAAAAAAGAATCCTTCCCTAAAATCCACCCCCAACAAAAGCACAGAAAGTTCTATTTTACTGAATTCCCACTGCAATGAAAACATAAAATCTCTCAATACTATAAACTATTATAGAGACATACAATTATATGTATGTCTCTCACTTCACTCCTTCTACTAAATTCAATAGCTTGGACCATGTCTCTACTTTTGTACTGCATGCCTAGCAATTTTTGACTATTCAAAAAAATATTTGGTGAGTGAGTGACAGGACAGAAAATGCCATCCCACACTTTAGCTATTACGAAAACCTTTAGGCTAAAATAATCATAGTTATTTTATTGGAATACTGACTTAATATCTACATCAGTGTAATTACATCAAACTAGGTGGGCTGCCGTCTATGGGGTCTCACAGAGTTGGACACGACTAAAGCGACTTAGCAGCAGCAGCAGCAGCAGCCACTGCATGGGGCTTCCCTCGTGGCTCAGCAGTAAAGAATGTGCCAGCAATGCAGGAGACCTGGGTTTGATCCCTGGGTCAGGAAGATCCCCTGGAGGAAGGTATGGCAACCCACTCCAGTATTCTTTCCTAGAGAATCACATGGACAGAGAAGCCTGTCCACAGGCTGTAGTCCATAGGGCAGCACAGAGCTGGACACAACTGAAGCAACCAAGTAGCAGCAGCAGCAGCCATCACATAGAAAAGGAGTTTGACCATTCTCTGAGAATCATTATAGTCTGATAAAACCTGCGCTTCTAGGTACCAGGCCTATGACTGCCTCAAAAAAACTGGCTGGGAGCATATTTTACCAATACCATCTACTCTACTCCTCCTCTAAAGTTATGGCTAATCCTTTTAGCTTTAGAATGTAGATATATATTTAAAAACAAATCATCACTGTAAGATAATCCTCTATTTGATAAATTTTATCTTCGAACTGAGCAAGTCAGGAGGATTTTTCCAGTGTAACCTGAAAGTTCATTTAAATGATTAAATCATAGTAAAGCTAGCTGAATCCACTTTTGTAATTGCCAACTTTGTGTCTAAATGAACAAATAACAGTAAGGATTACAGTTATTCTTGATTATTCCAGATAATACAAATAGGGACATGAAAAATGAAACTAACATATACAGTATACCAAGTCCACTGGCAACTTTCATCCTCTTCCCTTGAGCTACAAATAAATAGCAAAATCATCTACTGTAAATGTTCACTTCTCTACACCCTTCATGATGAGTGAAGGAGTTAGTGTACAGTGATATAGTCTAAAGGCCCTTAAGCCCAAAGGCCATTTATGATCAACCACTAAGTAACCACCAAGTTGAATAAATTTTACAGACCAAAAAAAAATTACCAATGTATGCAAAAGACTAAAATGTTAAACAATATGAAGATAATATAAATGCTCAATTTAAATACAGAAAATAGAAACAAATGCTACTTTTTGCTTAAATATCCCTACAGTTACAAGCTATATAATGCATTTCAACACATAGCCCAATATTAAAGTTTAGTGATAAATGCTAAATTCACAAGGTCAAATTATCAGAAATGTCCTCTCATTTACTTTAACTACAGTATATCTTCAGTAGAGGGTCTTTTAATGGATGCCCCTGTATACAGAGTTACTCAAATTTTTAAATCTTAACTATTTTCTATGTTCATTTAAAATAAGTTAAAATAAATCATCTGCTACTCATTTCCTCTCTCCCTTTCATTGTGGGTGGAGAAATTTCTTAACTAAACATTCCAAATCACCAGACACCATATGTTTGTGGTATATCTCAAAACTTGAGGAGAATCTCATAAAAACTTTATGTTAATACTTTGATACAAGGATGGATTTTTACAACAGACTTTAAAGGAGAACTTTTATACAAAATTCAGGAAGGCTGGTTCAAACTTTTGACGACTTAAAATATCTAAATCAATAAATGTGTAAATACCTTTTTGTGTTCTTCATATTCTAATTTACTCAGCAACAATGCCTTCTCAAGATCTGCTTCAAACATTTCAGATGTCAGCTAAAAGTAAAAAGTTTCACAATAAACAGATATAGCATTATACAACACCAGTGAAATAACCATGATAATATATACAGAATAAGAAA
Source organism: Capricornis sumatraensis (assembly GCF_032405125.1). NCBI lineage: Eukaryota > Metazoa > Chordata > Mammalia > Artiodactyla > Bovidae > Capricornis > Capricornis sumatraensis. The sequence goes on from NC_091074.1 coordinate 86,169,948, forward strand.
ACAAATACTTTAAAAAACAGTTGGGTTCTCCAAAGTTATCTATCCATACCAAAGCAGAGAACGCCATAAAAAACATCTGGGTTCTCCAAAGTTATCTATCCATACCAAAGTAGAGAACTCCATGTTTTATAGATGATACCAAAGCAAAAACTTACAATTTTGATATTTTTACTTCCTCACTGCCAATTATCTGTTGTGTAAAAAAAAAAAATCCTACAAAGAAATTGACACTATAACAGATGTCAAAGATAGTATCTAGTTCTGGAGACAGAAAATATAATGTTACTAAAAACAAATAAGAATACTAAACACTCCATAAGCATTATAAAACATACCATATCCTTAAGATAGACTAATTTGCAGGTACAGAACCTTTAAATAAGGTGACCAATTGTTTTGGCATATGCCTGATGTTACAGAAAATTTACAGTGCATCTTTTTACTGTTTTCTTTTTATTCCTTTTGTATAACTGGTCTACCTTTAAAGTCATCTAATACTACTATAGTAAAATGATTCTTTGTGATCTGTATCTTTTGGTTCCTCTCTCTCATCACTCAGTCTCACCTTAACCTCTGACAATCCAGCTCCTGCCACCTCCAATCAAATTAGTCTTTAAGACTTACTTTTCCCAACTGCCCAACAGAACTGGTACTGTAGCTCAATGAGACTTTGGGTTGTCTACCTTTGGAAGTAAGGTATGCAGCTCAATATGGGATAGCTGCAATATGACAACAGTAAACTATCCTGGATTTGTTTACATGTGTGTCAACTTATTCATACCATATAATAAAAACATAACTTCAGTGGGCATTGCTTTTATTTTTTTTTTTTATTTTTTTTTTTTTTTGCGTTTTCTTTTTTTTTTTTTTTTTTAGTGTTATTCTCCTTTTTTTTTTTTTTTTTATTAAATTTTAAAATCTTTAATTCTTACATGTGTTCCCAAACATGAAACCCCCTCCCACCTCCCTCCCCATAACATCTCTGTGGGTGATCCCCATGCACCAGCCCCAATCATGCTGTATCCTGTGTCAGACATAGACTGGCGATTCAATTCTTACATGATAGTATACATGATAGAATGCCATTCTCCCAAATCATCCCGCCCTCTCCCTCTCTCTCTGAGTCCAAAAGTCCGTTATACACAGCTGTGTCTTTTTTCCTGTCTTGCATACAGGGTCGTCATTGCCATCTTTCTAAATTCCATATATATGTGTTAGTATACTGTATTGGTGTTTTTCTTTCTGGCTTACTTCACTCTGTATAATCGGCTCCAGTTTCATCCATCTCATCAGAACTGATTCAAATGAATTCTTTTTAACGGCTGAGTAATACTCCATCGTGTATATGTACCAAAGCTTCCTTATCCATTCATCTGCTGATGGACATCTAGGTTGTTTCCATGTCCTGGCTATTATAAACAGTGCTGCGATGAACATTGGGGTACATGTGTCTCTTTCACTTCTGGTTTCCTCGGTGTGTATACCCAGCAGTGGGATTGCTGGGTCATAAGGTAGTTCTATTTGCAATTTTTTAAGGAATCTCCACACTGTTCTCCATAGTGGCTGTACTAGTTTGCATTCCCACCAACAGTGTAGGAGGGTTCCCTTTTCTCCACACCCTCTCCAGCATTTGTTGCTTGCAGATTTTTGGATCGCAGCCATTCTGACTGGTGTGAAGTGGTACCTCATTGTGGTTTTGATTTGCATTTCTCTGATAATGAGTGATGTTGAGCATCTTTTCATGTGTTTGTTAGCCATCCGTATGTCTTCTTTGGAGAAATGTCTATTTAGTTCTTTGGCCCATTTTTTGATTGGGTCATTTATTTTTCTGGAATTGAGCTGCATAAGTTGCTTGTATATTTTTGAGATTAGTTGTTTGTCAGTCGCTTCATTTGCTATTATTTTCTCCCATTCAGAAGGCTGTCTTTTCACCTTGCTTATATTTTCCTTTGTTGTGCAGAAGCTTTTAATTAGATCCCATTTGTTTATTTTTGCTTTTATTTCCAGAATTCTGGGAGGTGGATCATAGAGGATCCTGCTGTGATTTATGTCGGAGAGTTTTGCCTATGTTTTGCCTATGTTCTCCTCTAGGAGTTTTATAGTTTCTGGTCTTACGTTTAGATCTTTAATCCATTTTGAGTTTATTTTTGTGTGTGGTGTTAGAAAGTGTTCTAGTTTCATTCTTTTACAAGTGGTTGACCAGTTTTCCCAGCACCACTTGTTAAAGAGATTGTCTTTACTCCATTGTATATTCTTGCCTCCTTTGTCAAAGATAAGGAATGTTATAATTTTAAAAGTTGTCAATATTCTGCAAAAACTATGTGTTCATACTAATGATCATGTTCCATTCAAGTCAGCTAACACACCTTCATATCTTCTGAGTGCTGTTTACATTTACTAAGTTGAGTGCTTTAATTATATATCAAAGTAATAAAAATAGTTCACTGATTCATGGAAGGATTAAAAGTAGCAATGAAAGTAGTAAATAACACAACTTATAAAAACAGCATTAATTTAAAAAATGAACAAGACTCTAATACAGTGTATACAGAATATAAATCTGTATGTGTCAGGACAAAAGTGGTATCATATAAGCAGCTAAAAAGGAAAATAATTGAAAATTAAAATACCAAAATTAAGAGCCTCTTGATGAAGGTGAAAGAGAAGAGTGAAAAAGCTGGCTTTAAACTTAACATTCAAAAAACTAAGACCATGGCATCCAGTCCCATCACTTCAAGGCAAACAGATAGATAAAACATAGAAACAGTGACAGATTTTATTTTCTTGAGAGCCAAAATCACTGCAGATGGTGACTGCAGCCACGAAATGAAAAGACATTTGCTCCTTGGAAGAAATGCTATGACAAACCTAGACAGCATATTAAAAAGGAGAGACATCACTTTGCCGACAAAGGTCCATATAGTCAAAGCTATGGTTTTTCTAGTAGTCATATATGGATGTGAGAATTGGATCATAAAGAAGGCTGAGCACCAAAGAATTGATGCTTTTGAACTGTGCTGCTGGAGAAGACTCTTGAGAGTCCCTTGGTCAGCACAGAGATCAAACCAGTCAATCCTAAAGGAAATCAACCCTGAATATTCACTGGAAGGACAGATGCTGAAGCTGAAGCTCCAATACTTTGGCCACTGATGTGAAAGGCCAACTCACTGGAAGAGGCCCTGATGCTGAGGAAGACTGACAGCAGAAAGAGAAGAGGGCAACAGAGGATGAGATGGTTGGATGAACATGAGTTTGTGCAAACTCCAGGCAATAGTGAAGGACAGGGAAGCCTGGCATATTGAAGTCCATGGGGTTGCAAAGAGTCAGACACAACTTAGTGACTGAATGACAACAAAGACCAAATACTTGACATTTCAATTTACTGAACCATCAGTCTATCTGTTCCTAGTTTTCTGCTATGAAATATGGTCAGACCAGTAACCTAAAGATATAGCTTTTATTTCACTTTCAAAGTGCAGTGACCTGTATGAGTTTTTCCAAAACAAGTACCAAGTAATGCTTTGGAGAACAAAAGTGAGGAATTTTGTTGCTAAAGTAAAAAAAAAAAAAACACACACACAAAGAGCACTCTTTATAGTGAAATCGTGTGCAAGTCAAACTATCACCAAGAGACTTTTACCAGCCACAAGGTTAATGAGAAATATCACTCTCACAAACGAAAAAGAGAACAAGCTATTGGCAAAACGCCTTTATCAGGTGGACTAGAGGATACAATGTGAGAAAACAATTAGCTATGCACATGCTAGCAGACATTTCACTTCAGAGTTGGACAAAACCAGTGATATGTGGGGTCTGAATCAATACAACAGGAGAAAGAAATACACAGAATCTGATCTATTTTTCATTCAACATCCATTAGAAGAGATTTTTCTATTATTTTTGAGCCATAAAGAGATTTTTCTATTATTTTTGAGCCATGATGTAAAATTTTAAAAAGGTAACACTGGAATCAGTACTGTGTATGCTAAGTCACTTCAGTTGTGTCAGACTGTGGGGCTCTATGGACTGTAGTCCACATAACGTTAACTGCCACCTTGACTTTTGTAAAATGTTCTAGCTCCTTGGTTTTTATTAAAACAAAAAATAAGTGCTGTCTAAAATAAATTTCTGTTCCCTGTAACAAATTTTTTTCAACCTACACTTTCACTTCGGACATTAAATACAATGTTCTCCTTTTATGTGGCAGAAACTTTTCTTCCGTTGACATGAGATTAACTAAGATCCAGTGCTTGCTCCTAAGTAGATGTAATGGATGCTTCTTTACTGTCTATCTTGTTGCTGTTTAATGCAGCTCTCAGATTTTATGCTGAGGCTTAGTTGATGTAAATTTATGTTATCACTTTGACGATTTAGGATTAGGAAACTTTTTCTTGGTATTACTCTTCTGTATTTAAAATAAATAGTCATATAACAGACAAGATTTCTATATCCAGCTTTTCAATCGGCTCAGTTTAAATATCATTCTTTTGGCAGCAGATATCCAGTTTCCCCAAAACCATTTGTTGTAAAGACATACATGGAGTTTCTCACAGTGCTGTTGCCCTGTGTGAAGAATACCCACCACAACTGCATGCCTTCTGCCTACTACAGTCAGTCTGGTCCCTATTTTTAAAACCTATTATTCCACACAGTAAAATAGATTCCAAGTGGTATACTGTCTATCAGTTCCAGAGCCTGCCTTATCTCTTTACTTATCAGTGTAATTATCCCAAGAACTACGCTACTTCCCAGGACTTTGATTATTTTCCTACAAGTCAGACTTCCAAATAAGGTACCAGGTTTTCCTAAGTGATCCATCAATGGTATATCTAGTGGAAATTCCTCCAAGTTCCTCAGCCTTGGATGACATTTTTAGATAGGGTTAGGGCCAAGTTAATGATTTCTTTCTCCTAATTACCTGGTCATTTTGGTGGTAATCAATGGGGGCAGGAAAAAAGACAATAATTATCTGTTCTTAAGTTCCCATATTACATGGAATTTATTTTGATGCAGAATTGAGCAGTTTTCCTTTATTAACTTCCCAGTGCCCCTTGGGCCACTGGGCAAAATTCTCTACGGTGAAGACAGTGGCAAATTCTATTACTATCTAAGCAAGTGTATCATTAATAATACTTGTAAACCAGAATAAAATGTCATAATGAATGCTGCAAAAGGAAAAAAAGAATCAAATAATCTCCCTAAAATAAGATGATTTATCCAGTTTACCAGTACCTTGAAATATCATTTTTGCACAGCTCCAGTGTAATAACAAATGCTTGTAATGATGAGTCTGAGGCACTACAAATTTCTATAGAAAATGTTATAATTAACATTGCTTATGTTAAGAGCATGGTTTAGTATAGTTTAATTCTTTTAAAACTGAAACTCAAGCACCATAGGTATAGCCACTCCATTAAGCCAAACATCTGCTAAAATAATATTTATTTCCAACAGATCAAATGACAGTTTAACAGATAAGAAAATAACTGTTCATTTTTCATACATACAGCATCTCCTAGAGTACATTCCAAATTTAGTATGTCATTTTCCTGAATACCATAAACACAAAAAGAAGCTGATTAGTTTTATTAAATTATCTCTTTAATTTGCTTATTAATGACATTTATTTAATAGAGGCATAAAAGAAGAAAACACTGCATAAATAGGTTTAAAAAAAGAAATGTCACAAACTATTTTACAACAAGACTGAAAAGGAAAAGTTTCCCCTCAAAGTCTTTCTTCTTTAAACAAAACTGTCACTGAGTATTTCTAGTTAGTATTGGTCTTACAAATATGATTTTCTTTAAATAATTTAATCCTGTTTTTCTATCTTCCCTGTCTCTACCTCATTTGTAAAAAGGCAGATGAAGTAAAAACTCAGAAAATAACTGTTTGAAACTAACAAAAATAATAAATATGTCTATCTGCTTTCCTAGTTAGGTAAAAACCAGATCCTCTTATTAAAAGTAGCATACACATGTGAGTTGATCCAATATAAAATGCTCCTCAGAACAGTAGTGTCATGGTTGGATGCACTGCTACCTAAAAAATGCAAAAATTCACTGAAAACTAAAGCAAAACAACTTAATTTACTTAGCTGTACCTGCTCATCTCTTTGTCTCCACTCTTGCCAATTTTCTTCTCGTGAATCCTTCTGTACTGGGTTTGGTAATGAAAGCTCATGTTGAGCATTACAAATGGCATGGGAGGATTTCTGTGGAATTTTCTTAAAAGCAAGATTCCTGAGCTATGGAAAAAAAACAAAAAAAAAATTAAATTCAGTTTACCAATACTGGGATACTAATGATTTTTTTGGAAGTTAAGAAATCAATATTTTTACACTTCTAAATACTCATTATGCTAACTCACAAAGTCACTATGTGAACTTTTGTAATCTTCGTAGAATTTCACCAGCATTTGTGAAAATTTTGATGGATTTCTAGATGAAATGATTAGTAAGTAAAAATGGATTATACTCTTATACCACCATTTGAACCAATTTAATGATCCTGGTTTACTGAAGGGTTTACAGGAATAGAGAACAGGGTAATAAGTGTGCTCTTAAAATACAAAACAATAAAGTTCAGTAAGATTAAATTTTAATGGCTTATAAATTAAAAGTTTAAACAGTGAAAGAAGATAGCTTGAGGAACTCTAGCAACTACTTTGCTAGTCCTGAAAAATATAGAGCCTACAACTAGCAATATATGGTTAGGAAATACTTTAATTGGTTACAACAGTCCAGTGGGGAAAGAGGACAAATCAAAAAGGTCTGTCTTAGGTGATACAGATTGCTCTACATTATTAAGTTTGAGAAACTTTAAAAATATGATGACAAGAGACAGAGCAGTTCAAACATTCATGCCCCATGATTATCTCATTACAGATGTCTGCTGTTTACATTTAATGTAGAATAATGAGCTTCCAATGCAGCAGACATTAGCGTCTACCCTAACAATGTTTGCAAGGTAAAAAGTTCCAGTGAGAACAGATGCTCATTTTGTTCCACTTATATTGTAAAGACTGTAGCAGTTTCCTCTGTATCTCTAAAAGGGGAAAAAAAAAAAAAAAAACTTGTGATCTAATAGCTTTAAAGATTTTTCCAATAAAAGCAATGGATAAGTTTTTCAAAAAATACAGGGCCTAGCCCACAAAGTAACATAATGAATTAAAACTGTACTGGCCAAGCTACTTCCAACAGTAAGAATCATCTGAGACACAGAGGTTGAAACAGGGAGAAAAGTACTGAGAGGCTATTATGGATTAAATTGTATTCCCTCAAAAAATATGTTGTAGGCCCAACTCTTGCTGTCTATGAATATGACCTCATTTAGAAAAAGGATCTTTGCAAATATAATCCCGTTAAGGTTAAACTGAATTAAGGCTGGGCCCTAGTGAATGAAAGGTACAGACAAAGATATATGAGGCCAAGGAACACTGAGGACTGACAGCTACTGTAAGAAGCTAGGAAGAGGAGAGAGGAAAGGAAGGATTCTACTCAGAAAGAGCCTGGTCCTGTTAACACCATGGTTGGAACTTCCAGCCTCTAGAACTGTTAAGAGAATACATTTCTGTTGTTTTAAGTCACCCAGCTTGTGGCATTTTGTTACAGAAGTCCTAAGAAATCAATAAAGAGGCTTTAAATTAAGGATCAACAATTTGACTGATAATCAACAGACTAATCTGCAGGAGGGAGTGATGAGCTACAAATACTGCTTTAAGCAGGTGGTTTCTGCTGTGGGAAAGCCAGAGTAGAGGAGATGCTGCTAGAGATGAAGCCATGGCAGGTTCAGTGCTGATTTATTACAGAAAATAGACTGACAGAACTATAGCTACGCAAGTGGGAAGGGAGGATCCTCAGGCTCATTCTCAGTAATGCAATGTAAACCCCACTATTACCTTATTTTCTGTTCCCCCAAATCATCTTTAATTCCAAAAAGAAAATGGTAGGCAATCAAAAGTTCTGTAAGACTGGACTTCTGAAAGGTTATATAGTGAGAAAAATGTCTTTTAAAAAAGTGACCCTGTGTGGCAAAATTTTAAAGAGGTACTCAGAAAGCAATGGTGATGGAAATTAACAAATTGAAAAGGCTTTTTTGCAGTCTTGGTATATTATAAAATGAATATAGAGAGGGAATAAAACAGTTTTACTACTTCTCTTATTCAGTGATAGAGAAAGGTCCTTACATACCTTCGGCTCTATTAAAAGATAAACAAAGGCTAGAGTTGCTTTTCAGTATTACTTTTAAAAATAAATGGGCACATTACATGTTGGTCATATAACTCATGCTAGGAGTATTTAGGGGAGAAGGATGCCATGTACTTACTACTCTTAAGAAACAGATGACAAACGCATAAAAATGTATGCATTTCAAGGCTAGTCATAGGTTTATTATCTATAATAATAAAAAAAATGGGAAACCTAAATGTTTATCACAATAGTCTGATTAAGTAAACTATGACAAAGCCACATACTTTTAAATAATGTGGACTCATTTAAAATAATGTTGATTTTTATTTACTCACATGGAAAACTGTTCATGCTAATTTTTTAGAAGCCAGTTATAAAAGTCTATTATATAATTCATTTTCATTTAAGTTAAATATGAATGTAGATATGTGTGTACATGTCTATATATTCAAAAACATATATATGTGTACAGAAAACACATACCAAAATATTAATTTGTTATATCTCTAGTTATAGTCCCTAGAAAATATATATTTTTATTTTATATTCACAATTGTTGTTTTTTTATATATTTTTTATTTTATATTCACAAATGATCTTTGTTTCATTTAAAGACTTCCTGTGTCTCTCAGGAACTTTTTGGAATGAGCACGTAAGCTTCCATAGACCAGGAAAAAAAAGGCGTTCAATATGTTCATTACATTAGACTTCAAATACACACAAATTCATATATTTATATATATATTATAGTAATAATTACCAAGTACCTATGGACCAGGAACTGTGGATACATGGATTAACAAGATAGTAACTGTCCTCTTCATGCTTAGAATCTACTGAGAAAGCAGACATGAAATAATTATAATTGCTACCTCATTTGCTTCACTCTGCTGCTGTTCCTTCTTTTTTCTTCTTTTCTCTCTTTTTTTCTCATTTGTAGTTGATTTATTTGTTTGAGACTTTCCAGTATTTCGACCTTTGCCTTTTCCAGGCTCAGAATCAGAACCACTGCCACTATCCACTTGCAACAAGGCAAAACGAGAGGCAGTAGTGGGGACAGAACTAAGCACTGCTGAGGCCATTGTAAAGATTTTCTTTCAAAATACTTCTGTCAAGAATAATTCCTGTGGGAAGGGAGAAAGGAGGCAGATGAGTAAACACAGTAAAATCTGTTTTAGATTTCAGAACAAACAGAAATACACACACACTTCTCCTGACACTAGATTTAGTAACATTTGGATTCATACCCACAGTCCTACTGGCAATAACATACTTTTTAAACTTAACAATATAAAATTGTATAATATAAAACAAAAAATTATATACTGAGATTTCACAATTATTACAAGGCTACCACCTTCATATTCATTTTTCCATACAGTTCCCCAAAATTAGTGACTTACCTCTTTCTTTTAAATACGCCACCATATATCTATGAAGTACATCCTAAGTATGCCATAATACGTACATATATTTATGGAGAACATCCTAAATCAATACAGTTTATTAATACAATGAAAAAGTACGTATATCATTTTTCACTGCACTAGAGATCACTGGTCCTGCTGCTGCTGCTAAGTCGCTTCAGTTGTGTCCGACTCTGTGCGACCCCAGGCGGCAGCCCACCAGGCTCCCCTGTCCCTGAGAATCTCCAGGCAAGGACACTGGAGTGGGTTGCCATTTCCTTCTCCAATGCATGAAAGTGAAAAGTGAAAGTGAAGTCACTCAGCTGTGTCCGACCCTTAGCGACCCCATGGACTGCAGCCCACCAGATTCCTCCAGCCACAGGATTCTCCAGGCAAGAGTACTGGAGTGAGGTGCCATTTCCTTCTCCCACCACTGGTCCTACTACATGCTTATCCTCAACTCTGAACACAGGGAAAAAGGAGTAGGAAAGGAAGAACATTCTTATCATATACAAATTCTGCCTTAAGTTTGATTCTAGAGTGACAGCAAAATAGAGAACTTACCCTGGAGAAAGGAAATGGCAACCCACTCCAGTATCTTGCCTGGGAAATCCCATGGACCGAGGAGCCTGGCAGGCTACAGTCCACGGGTTGCAAGAGTCAGTCAGACACTACTTAGTAATTAAACCAACGGCACCACAACACATGCAAAGCCTGAAAATATTCATAACCAACAGAACCACACATCAAGAATTACTGAAGGAGGTTCTCTAAGTTACAGCGAAAATCATCCCAGACAGAAATGTGGCTCTTCACAATAGACAGAATAATACTGGAAATAGTCACTACACTGGTTAAGTTCATAAAAGTTTCTTCTATGTAAATGTCCCTAAAGCATGACTATCATAACAAAAATTATTACATATATATAAATTATATATGTAAAATTAAAACTATGTAATATATAAATATATATATTAAAACATTATAACAAAAATAATAGCATATATTTTTATAATTATACATGTAAAAATAAAATGTGTTCTCTCAATAGTTTAAAAAAGAGAACTTAAATTCTCTCAACCAAAGGAAACTGTTCAAAATCACCTTCTACCATTATCTTTTAGTTAACTAATCTCAGTGCACCCTTTCAGTTTTTTTTCTTTGATTGTAGCTAATTCACAATGCTGTGCTAGTTTCAAGCGTACAGGGAAATGATTCAGTTATTTACATACATGTATATATTTTTACTAAATTATTTAAATATATATTAGTGGCTCAGTGCTAAAGAATCCACCTGCCAATGCACGAGATGCTGGTCCAATCCCCATGTCAGAAAGATCCCCTGGAGAAGGAAATGGCAACCCACTCCAGTTTTCTTGCCTGGGAAATACTGTAAACAGTGCCCAATGTTCACAGCAGCACTATTAACAATAGCCAAGACATGGAAACAACCTAAACGTCCATCAACAGATGAATGGATAAAGAAGATGTATGTGTGTGCGTGGTGGTGAAGGTGAAGTCACTCAGTCGTGTCTGACTCTTTGCAACCCACTGACTGTAGCCCGCCAACCTCCTCTGTCCATGGGATTCTCCAGGCAAGAATACTGAAGTGGGTTGCCATTTCCTCCTCCAGAGGAGCTTCCTGACCCAGGGATCGAACCCAGGTCTCCCACATTCCAGGCAGACGCTTTAACTTCTGTACCCTAATCCAAGTCATCTGTTTGTGATATACAAACACAATGGAATAATACTCATCCATAAAAGAGAATGAAATAATGCCATTTGTAACAACATGAACCTACATATGATCCCATTATGTGAAGTAAATATGACAAAGACAAGTATCATATAATATCACTTATATGTGGAAACTAAAAAAATAATACAAATGAATTTCTTTACAAAACAGAAATAGACTCATAGACATAGAAAACGAACTCATACTTACCACAGGTGATAGAAGGGGTGAGGGGAAGTTTAAGTTAGTTTGGGATTAACATTATCACACTATGATATATAAAACAGGTAAACAAGCACCTACTGTATAGCAGAGGAAACTATATTCAAACTGTAAACAATGCTGCTATGAAAACTGGGTGCCTTCACAGATTACAGCTTTGTCATGGCGTAGTGGCTTGCATAACTCAATGAAGCTATGAGCCATGCTGTGCAGGGCTACCCAAGATGGAAGGGTCATAGTGAAAAGTTCTGACAAAATGTGGTCCACTGGAAGAGGATATGGCAAATCATTACTGACTCAAGAAGCCCATGAACAGTATGAAAAGGCAAAAATATATGATACCAGAAGATGAGCCCCCCAGGCCAGAAGGTGCCCAAGTACACTACTGGGGAAGAGTGGAGGGCAATTACTAACAGCTCCAGAAAGAATGAAGCAGCTGGGTCAAAGTGGAAACAATGCTCAGGTGTGGATGTATCTGGTGATGAAAGTAAAGTCTGACATTGTAAAGAACAACACTGCACAGGAACCTGGAATGTTAGGTCCATGAATCAAGGTAAATTGGACATGGTCAAGCAGGAGATGGCAAAAGTGAACATCGACATCTTAGGAAATCAGTGAACTAAAATGGACGGGAATGGGCAAATGAAATTCAGATAACCACTACATCCACTACTGTGGGCAAGAATCCCTTCAGTTCAGTTCAGTCACTCAGTCGTGTCCGACTCTTTGCGACCCCATGAACTGCAGCACGCCAGGCCTCCCTGTCCATCACCATCTCCCGGAGTTCATTCAAACTCATATCCATCGAGTCCGTGATGCCAACTAGCCATCTCATCCTCTGTTGTCCCCTTCTCCTCCTGCCCCCAATCCCTCCCAGCATCAGAGTCTTTTCCAATGAGTCAACTTTTTGCATGAGATGGCCAAAGTATTGGAGTTTCAGCTTTAGCTTCATTCCTTCCAAAGAACACCCAGGACTGATCTCCTTGCAGTCCAAGGGACTCTCAAGAGTCTTCTCCAACACCACAGTTCAAAAGCATCAATTCTTCGGAGCTCAGCTTTCTTCACAGTCCAACTCTCACACCCATACATGACCACTGGAAAAACCACAGCCTTGACTAGACAGACCTTTGTTGGCAAAGTAATGTCTCTGCTTTTGAATATGCTATCTAGGTTGGTCATCACTTTCCTTCCAAGGAGTAAACGTCTTTTAATCTCATGGCTGCAATCACCATCTGCAATGATTTTGGAGCCCAGAAAAATAAAGTCTGACACTGTTTCCACTGTTTCTCCATCTATTTGCCATGAAGGGATGGAACCAGATGCCATGATCTTCGTTTTCTGAATGTTGAGCTTTATGCCAACTTTTTCACTCTCCTCTTTCACTTTCATCAAGAGGCTTTTTAGTTCCTCTTCACTTTCTGCCATAAGGGTGGTGTCATCTGCATCTCTGAGGTTATTGATATTTCTCTCAACAATCTTGATTCCAGCTTGTGCTTCTTCCAGTCCAGTGTTTCTCATGATGTACTCTGCATATAAGTTAAATAAGCAGGGTGACAATATACAGCCTTGACGTACTCCTTTTCCTATTTGGAACCAGTCTGTTGTTCCATGTCCAGTTCTAATTGTTGCTTCCTGACCTGCATATAGGTTTCTCAAGAGGAAGAGTATCCCTCATCAACAAAAGAATCTGAAATGCGGTATTTGGGTGCAACCTGATAAAACAACACAGTGATCGCAAATCATTTCCAAGGCAAACCACACATATTCACACTATGATATATAAAACAGGTAAACAACAAGCACCTACTGTATAGCAGAGGGAACTATATCCAATCTGTAAACAATGCTGTTATGAAAACAGCATGGCTCATAGCTTCACTGAGTTATGCAAGCCAGTATGCCATGATAAAGCTGTAATCCATGAAGCCACCCAGTTTTCATAGCAGCACTGTTTACAGATTGAATATAGTTTCCTCTGCTATTCAGTAGGTGCTTGTTGTTTACCTGTTTTATATATCATAGTGTGACTATGTTAATACCAAACTAATTTAATCTTCCCCTCACCCGTTCTATCAACATCACAGTAATGCAAGTCTATGCCCCAACCACTGATGCCAAAGAAGTTGAAGTTGACCAGTTCTATGAAGACCTATAAGATCTTCTAGAATTAACACCAAAAAAGATGAAAGATGTCCTTTTCATCATTGGGATCAGAAGGCAAAAGTAGGAAGTCTACAGATATCCGGAATAACAGTCAAGTTTGGTCTTGGAGTACAAAATGAAGCAGGACAAGGCCAACAGAGTTTTGTTAAGAGAAGATGCTGGTCACAGCAACCCCCTTTTCCAACCCAAGGGATTTCTCTTCACATGGACATCATCAGATAGATAATAATGAAAACAGACTGAATACGTTTTCTTTGCAGCCAAAGATGGAGAAGCTCTATACAGTCAGTGAAAACAAGACCTGGAGCTCGCTGTGGCTCAGATCAAATTTCAGGCTTAAAATGAAGCAAGTAGGGAAAACCACCAGGCCATTCAGGTATGACCTAAATCAAATCCCTTATAACGATACAATGGAGGTGACGAATAGATTTAAGGGATTAGATCTGGTAGAGACAGTGACTGAAGAACAATGGACAGAGGTTCAGTAGGCCGTGACCAAAACCATCCCAAACAAAAAGAAGTGTAAGAAGGCAGGGTGGTTGTCTCAGGAGGCCTTACAAATGACTCAGGAAAGAAGAGAAGCAAAAAGCAAGGGAGGAAGGGGAAGATATCCAAATGAATGCAGAGTTACAGAGAACAGCAAGGAAAGGTAAGAAGGCCTTCCTAAGTGAACAATGCAAAGAAACAGAGGAAAACGATAGAAGGGAAAGACTAGAGATATCAAGAAAATTCCTTCTTTCTCTTCAAGAAAACTGAATATATCAAGGGAACATTTCATGCCAAGATGGCCACAATAAAGGACAGAAATAGTATGGACCTAACAGAAACAGAAGATATTAAAAAGAAGTGGCAAGAATACACAGAAGAACTATACAAAAAAGATCTTCATAAGCCAGATAACCACAACGGTGTGATCACTCACCCAGAGCCAGACATTTTGGAGTGTGAAGTCAAGTGGGCCTTAGAAAGCACCACTACGAACAAAGCTAGTGGAGGTGTTGGAATTCCACCTGAGCTTTTTCAAATCCTAAAAGATGATGCTGTGAAAGTGCTGCACTCAATTACGCCAGCAAATTTGGAAAATTCAGCAGTGGCCAGGACTGGAAAAGGTCAGTTTTCATTCCAATCCCAAAGAAAGGCAGTGCCAAAGAATGTTCAAACTACCGCATAATTGCACTCATTTCACATGCTAGCAAAGTAATGCTCAAAATTCTCCAAGCCAGGCTTTAGCAATACGTGAACCATGAACTTCCAGATGTTCAAGCTGGATTTAGAAAAGGCAGAGGAACCAGAGATCAAATTGCCAACATCCGATGGATAATAGAAAATGCAAGAGAATTCCAGGAAAACATCTGCTTTTGCTTCACTGACTACACTAAAGTCTTTAACTGTGTGAAATTAAAAGACACTTACTCCTTGGAAGAAAAGTTATGACCAACCTAGATAGCATATTGAAAAGCAGAGACATTACTTTGCCAACAAAGGTCTGTCTAGTCAAGGCTATGGTTTTTCCAGTGGTCATGTATGGATGTGAGAGTTGCACTGTGAAGAAAGCTAAGTGCCAAAGAATTGATGCTTTTGAACTGTGGTGTTGGAGAAGACTCTTGAGAGTCCCTTGGACAGCAAGGAGATCAAATCAGTCAATCCTAAAGGATGCCACCCCTGAATATTCTTTTGAAGGACTCCTGCTGAACCTGAAACTCTGATACTTTGGCCACCTGATGTGAAGAGCTGACTCACTGGAAAGACCCTGA
The DNA here is from genome assembly GCF_032405125.1 of Capricornis sumatraensis. Taxonomy (NCBI): domain Eukaryota; kingdom Metazoa; phylum Chordata; class Mammalia; order Artiodactyla; family Bovidae; genus Capricornis; species Capricornis sumatraensis. The sequence goes on from NC_091074.1 coordinate 86,185,425, forward strand.
TGCTGGGAAAGACTGAAGGCAAAAGAGGAAGGGGGTAGCAGAGGATGATATGGTTAGATAGCAGCAATGGACATGAGTTAGCATCAATGGACTGACCCAATGGTCATGAGTTTGAGCAAACTCTGCGAGACAGTGGAAGACAAAGGAGCCTGGATTGCTGCAGTCCATGGGGTTGCAAACAATCAGACATGACTCGGCAACTGAACACAACAACAAATTAACACTGGGGTACACATATCTTTTTGAATTAAAGTCTTCTCTGGATAAATGCCCAGGTTGGGATTGCTGGATCATATAGCAGTAACTCTGTTTTTAGTTTTTTAAGGAGCCTCCGTACTGTTCTCCACAGTGGCTGCACCAATTCCTATTCCCACCAACAGCATAAGAGTGTTCTTTTTCTCCACACCTTCTCCAGCATTTATTATTTGTAGATTTTTTTTAGATGACAGTCATTCTGACTGGTGTGAAATGCTACCTCATTGCAGTTTTGGTCTGCATTTCCCTAATAACTAGGCACATCTTTTCATGTGCCTGTAGGCCATCTGTATGTTGTCTTTGAAGAAATGTCCATTTAGGTCTTCTGCCTATTTTCTGATTGGGTTGCCTTTTTGATATCAAGCTGTATTAGCTCTTTATGCATTTTAGAAATTAATCCCTTATTGGTACCTTTCAGCTTTTAAAGAAATTTTTAAACTTATGATATCAAAGGTCCTCTAATAAAAGAATATATATATATAATTGAATCATTTTATTTACACTAGAAACACAACACTGTAAATCAACTAGACAATAAAATTTTTTTTTAAAAAGGTCCTCTAGTAATATCTAACCCAAATCCTTTGGCTTTACAGATGAGACAACTGGTACTTAGACTGGTTAAGCCATTCTGCAACTTACTGTCAAAGTCAGGACCAGAAATTAGATTTGCTTACATTCTGAAATTTCTAAGAAGCCTTGTAACTACTAGAAGACTTGAGTACTCTCAGTTCAAAATAAACAGATTTTCTTAATTGTGAAATTCATAAATGTTTTACTTTGAAATGTATTGAATATATAACTGAATAAAATATTAAGTTTAAAAAAACTAAAGGAACACTTCAAGTAACCAGTACTGAGATTAATGAAATGTTAACCTACCATATGGGTCTCCCCAATAGCATCCCCCTAACACCCAACCTGTTCAAAGATAATTTATTATCCTGATTTGTGTGTTATTTATTCCTTTTTCTTTATAGTTTTATCATGTTTGCCTTGAGCCACAGTGCTCACACCTAAACGACTACTGTTATTTCCACAATATCCTACTGCTTACCCAGGACACCCTACTTATTCATTGCAGAAGGAGACTGTTTAAAAGTGTGAATACCAGGAGGTAAGGATCATTAAGGTACATTTTGAAAGCTAACCACACACTATGGTTATCATGTTTTCACCCCACAGGAGGAAACAAAAATGACAAGCATATATTCAATGTTCTATCTTAACCTAACAATCCAGAAATTATTTAGAAATTTTTCAGTTTTTTGTTAAACAAAAAAATCAAAAGAAAAGGGAAAATCAAAAGAAGAGCTGATATTTGAAGATACCATCTAATAGTTACAAAACCAAAGTATTTTTATTATAATATCATGTTAATACCTATTGTTCCTATGCCCAGAAATAAATGAATTAAGATAAAATACCACAACATACAGAGATGACATTACACCAATAAAATTAAGACATATTTTCAGGCTTAACTCTTTCCCACAGACATGAGAATTAAGGCTTTGTAAGTTATTAAAAGGGAGAAAAATACTACAAAATGAAAAGAAATTTTCAGACTCAAAAATATTATAGAAAGCATTAATTCTGCTTCCACTGCAACATGCCATGTTAAAATCCTGTTAAGTTTTAGTAGTTCTGACCCACTTTAGGTTCACTAATCCTACACAGTTGTTCTACAACTACTGTATTTAATTTTAACTCTTGCAACTATAAATTGCCTATGATAGCTATTCAAAAATATTCACTGCCCCTCCCTGAAAAAGAATTATGTATCACTCTCCTGTTGAATGCAGACATGGCCAATGTGACTTACCAGTGAAATGTAAGCTTTAAAAGCCAGAGCATGGTGAGCCATGTTTTTTCTCTGCTTCTGTTACTGCAGAAGCATATGCTGAGATGAAGTCTCCATCAGTCAAGTCTGATGGAGTCTGAAACTACAGTGAAAAAAAATCTCCTTACTAACCTGTAATGGATATGTAGCTTGAGTAGGAAAGCAACTTTGCTGCTTTAAGCTGCTGAGGTTTTCAGGTTGTCACTGCAATATTATCTAACCTTATCATCACTAATAGCTTACACAAATACACTTCCTCTCCAATTTAGGACTGATACCAAAACTGAATTTCATTTCTGGATTGTCTTGCATGAGTGAAATGTTCATAGACATTCTAAACATCTCTTACAAGCTCACAGAAATTGTTTTTCTTTGAAATGAAAAGAAAAAAGTTTTTGGCCTTGGGAATTTGTGGTTGAGCCACTGAAAAGAGTCAAAGACCTAAAGATTTTATCTAACACACTACATGAGGAAAACACCAATCTACCTGAAACCCAAGAATCACAGTAGTGACTATGTCTTAAATAGTGGACACATGTGACAAGCAACAAATGTTTCCTGAATAAATGAGAAGAAATAATAAAAGTGAAAAGAAAGCATTAGAATACATCGTGTTAACTGAGAAAAGAATCAGTGATAAACACTCAAAATAATTTATTCTGACTAGGCAGCTACCTATGCTACACCTTAGCAACCCATGTGCTTAACTAATGAAAGGTAGATAGAAAGGGGGAAATGTTCACCTGCAATGATCCCTTGTTTGGTCAGGGGCTACAGGTGGGATAAGAGACGAGTGGTAGCCACCTGTACTAGACTTTATATAATCGTAAAATTAAAGACAAAAAATAGCTCTACTTAGCAGCTGAGGGAGTAAAGAGACGGGACAACTGGAACGGCTCATCAACTGTATCATATGTTCTACTTTAAAAACAAAAGTGATAAACAGACAACACATCAACTCCCTCATTAGTCATGAGAGGAATCTATATATCAAAAATGTATATAACATACACTACCAATACTTCACAAGTGGGAAGAGGGGTGAAATGTAAACTTTAAATGAAAGAAGGAAATAAAAATAATCCCCAGTTTGTAAACATGTTAGTTGTTTGCTAAGTCACTTCAGTCATGTCTGACTCTGTGCGACCCCATAGACAGCAGCCCACCAGGCTCCCCCGTCCCTGGGATCATCCAGGCAAGAACTCTGGAGTGGGTTGCCATTTCCTTCTCCAATGCATGAAAGTGAAAAGTGAAAGAGAAGTCGCTCAGTCGTGTCCAACTCTTAGCGACCCCATGGACTGCAGCCTACCAGGCTCCTCTGTCCATGGGATTTTCCAGGCAAAAGTACTGGAGTGGGGCGCCATGAGATGCATGGGGCTACCCATGATGCCTATCTTCCTTTCTATAGTTTTCATTATTTTCCCAAATAGTCTACAGTGACTTTCTATAAGAAAAAAAAAAATCTCATCTTGAAAAGGGAAAATGGCTATCTATACCCAAATTCAAAAAGGAAAACATAATATAATCAATGCAATATTGGTTTTTCTGCCCTGTGTCAAAACTTAGAAAGGGCAACTACAGGTCAGAATTAACAATGACATGCCTCAGGTCCCTTATGTTAGCGACTGAGAAGTCAAATGACAGAAAGCAATTGTTAAAGACTGATTGTGTTTTTAAGAGAACACTGCCTTCATTAACAAATTTTTCTGAATTTACAAAAAAAGAAAATCATGTCATATAATCCAGGAACTCATTTGAAACTACTTTTTAAAAATCTTAAAGAGAAAAAGAGACAAATAAGCAGACCACAAAAACATTAGACTTTTAAAGACACTATTTCAGGGAAAGGGCTAGGGTCAATATTCTTGTGAGGGTAGGGTTAGAGGTCTTGTGTCCTACACGTCTGCATCTCCACCTACAGTCATATCAAAGAGATACTTAGGTAAACAGACGCAATTCTCCCTCCACCATTTTCCCGTTCTTTCTGTCACATGGTCTTTAAAATCTAGGTAATCAAATGCTCAGATATTTACATACATACACTTACATAACATGGAGATAATTAAGGTACACAAAACAAAAATATAGTACACATGCACTAAGTTACCTACATTGGTCAGTCTATGAATGTAATGGCTGGTGTTCTATGTTAAACAGTCACACATTACTAAAATACTACACAAATCAGTTTTTTTGGTCCAGAAATGTAATATCATTTTCTGTTTATCCCTCTTCCTGTTAAGTTTTCTTTTAAAAATAACGTCAAGGCTAATTGAAGTAGTTGAAGGAAGACAAAAGTTCACAAGATAACTTGAAAACAAATGCACAATAAGTTTACAAATATAAACATGCAGGCAACTCATCACATGAAGTGCAATATTTTATACTTTCTTAATGAACACCATTAGTAAAAACTATTCCTCTATACTTGAAATTGCAGTAGTATCAAATGCTAGGAAAGTCTCCACTTTATACTCAGTACTAGAAAAAAATTACTTAATATTAGAACATATGTTAGGATTTTCAAAAGCAACTGTCCTTCCTCACACACTGTATTCCACCAAAACAATTACTTACGACTTCCTTGGTGGCACAGTAGATAAGAATCTGTCTGCCAACGCAGGACACACGGGTTCAATCCCTGGTCTGGGAAGACTGCGCATGCCACATAGCAGCTAAGCCGGCGCACCACAACTGCTGAGCTGGAGCACCTAGAGCCCCTGCTCCACGACAAAAGAAGCCACCACAATGAGAAGCCTGTGAACTGCAACTAGAGAGTAGCCCCCACTCACCAAACCAGAGAAAGCCTGTGCACAACAATGAAGACCTAGCATAGCCAAAAATAAATAAACAACAACAACAAAACTACTTAAAACTTCCTGACCACACATTTAATTTTACTTGTTTATAGCTTTTTGCTATGAATTTTGCCTAAAATGCTCTATATCTCTTCCACTTAAAACCTGTATTGGGTTAGCCACAAAGTTTTTTTCTGTGGTTTTTCCATAAGATCTTACAGAAAAACCTAAAGGAACTTTTTGGCCTACCCAGTATTTGTTCCTCAAACTCTTGCTCAGGTGCTAGCATCTCTAAAATGCTTCTTCTAACCTGCCTGTTTAATCGTTTCCTCCTCTGCAATATTTCTGTACTTTATATTTACTTTTATTACTGGATAGATTTAATTAAAATTATGTTTATTGTGCCCAGCTCTTTATAATCCTGATTTCAACATCCTGAAAGGCAAGGGCCTCTTCTTTCCATCCCCAACAAAATCACAGGACCTGGCACACAGAAGATACGTTTATTGAATTTGGTTTTTTAAAAAATATTTACATTCCCCAAGTACACAGGTATCTACACATTCAAAGACCTGCTCTAAAATAGAATGTAGCAAAATGCAAAGTGCACTAGAGATAATCCTCAATTCCCAAAATGCAAATGTGAGTTAATAGTGGTTATTAGCAGTTCAAAGTTGCAAGTGCCATTCTACTAACTCGTCATCACAACTAATTTTGTTTAGAAGGTATATTTATTCAGGAAACAGAACTGGTTTTAAAGCATTAATTTAAAAGAACTAGAATACACCAGGAGCTTAAGTAAATACGTTTTTTAAATGAATAGCCTAAACTTAAAGAAGCAGGTTTTATAAATGGCTGAGCCTCTTGGGTTCCTCTACCAAAGTTCTGAGAAAAAGTGCCACTATGATATTATTCTTCTTGACTATGATCATTCTAGGGTCAAGAAAGATGGTAGCAGTAGCCATCCTTCAGTCCAGGGAACCATAATTAGGGCACTTCAAAACTGATATATGTATATGCTCCTCAATCAAGAACAACCAAAGATATACCTTTTTATAAAAACGATAGTGATCTTCCACTAACATAACCAACCAGTAAGCCTGGTGAAAAAAGAAATGAATACAGTGTGGTCTCATTGAAAAGTAGCTTAGATTTTAAAAAACAAAAGCCATAAAATGAAATGGCACTGAGTATGAGTAACTTAATATCTGGTGAAAATTTTTTATTGTATTTTTTTCATGTTCTGTTCCTCAAATAAGGCAACTACACAATATCTTTCATTTTGGCGTCTTATAAACTAAGGTTCACAACCAGTAAGTGCCAGGAACATACCCAAACTTTGCTTTCAACGAACTTAATACAAACACATTTTTTTCCTTCATAGTTCAACACTGTCTCCCGTCTCTAACCTGCAGCATCTAATTTCTGTGGATTGAAACACCTAAGCCAAAAGTACATGCAGGTACTGAGTGAGGAACTAAGGGATTCTCCCATGAATAAAGCACATGTATTTTCATTAGTCCCAATGATCTCTTCCTGCTCAACTTCTGAATTCTTCACTCTTCATAGAGTGAAGCCACCTGATTGATGTCTTATAGCTAAGTTTGTTGTTAACAAGTACGACATCATCTTCCGTTAATCAGGATCTGACTAATGCGAGCTTATGTGTTATGAACTTGTTGAGAAAAAAAAATTCTGTATTTCTACAGATGTTTTATATTTTTAATTGCCACGAAGTTTAATATTCGTATAGCTGGCAAGTTGAATTTATTAAACTGACGATTCAGGTTACACTTACAAGCACGTTTACTATGTAAAGAAGCAGACAATAATGAAAAGTGTGGAGAATATTTCCGTGGCTGTCCAATAGAGGAAAGACGATTTTTCTCATTACTGCTTTCTAAGGAAAGTCATAGCACTTACTCAGTTGGAGACTCTAGGTAAAGTTAAAAATGAAAAATCTAAAAGAAGTTGGAGAGAAAACACAATTTAATAAGCCATTTACTGTTCAATATCGACCAAGACACCTAAGTGTTAGAGATGACAAAATTCTGGAAGACTGCTTATTACAAACAGTAACTGCAAAAAAAAAAAAAAATTCAAAACTCTTCTCTTTTTTCAATAGCTAGCGGGAGAAGGAGGAGCACTTTATTCAAGAAGTAATTTACTATACCTCATGCATGAACGAAAGCCAAATTTCACCCATAGGCTGTTAACCGATGCTCCCAAACTTACTCTCGCAAAGTACAAACGAGAAAGAAACAGGGCTGGGAGAGACCGAACTCTGGCAAAGAAGCGGTTTCAAAACCTGCAACGGAGAAAAACAGCGAGTCGGGTCGTTGCTCCAGAAATTTCTGAGCGCCTGGCTTCCCGGGAGGGAGAGCGATGCCCGCGGCGGGGAGGGGGCGGCGGCACCTGTCACTCGGCGGCCCCGCGACCGCGGTCGCCCCCTGGCCCGGCCCCCGCGGGGTTTCTGGAGGCGCAGGCACCGCCGGTGCGCCCGGGCCTGGGGTCGGCGCGGGTCTCTCTCCGCCGCCCCCGAGCTGGGCGCCTAGGGCCTTCCTGAGGAGCGGCCCTCCCGCGCACTCTGCCCAGTGGCTCCGGCCAGCGGGGCCCGTCGCCTCAAGCCGAGTCCCCAACTGCCGAGCCGGGGCGCCCGGAGCGGCGCGGCTGGGCCGCCACCACTGCCTCAGGGGCGCCGGAGCTGACCCCCCGTGAGGCGGCCCGCCCTCCGCGTACTCACCGGGCCTCCCCGGCCGCCGGCCCGGTCCTCCTCTCCCTCCTCCCCACGCCGCCGCCGCCGCCGCTCCGCGGCTCCCGGGGCGGCCGCACTGGGCGTTGGGACTGAGCTGGGTCAAGTGTCGGGGGCAGGGGCGGGCTCGCACCGAGCACGGGTCGCGCGGCGGCCCCGCGAGCGGGCGCCGAGCACTAACGGGCCCCGGGGCGTCGCGCCGGGCGGACGGCGGCAGGGAGCGCGGCTGCGGGCCGCGGTGAGGGGCGGAGAGAGCGCGGCCGTGAGCCGAGGGCGGGAGGGAAGTCCCGGCTGAGGGGGCGGTGTGAGAGCTGCGGGGCGGAGCAGGGGAGGGGCCTGGCGCGCCCGCCGCCGCGCGCTGGGGTTTGTTTATTTTCTCGGTTGGTTGCGGCGCTGGCGCGTGGGTAGAGGTTCGCCGGTGACGTGAGCGCCCAGAGTTAGGGGGAAAAGACCAGAACCACCTGCTGGAGAAGGGGAGCTACGGGGGCCGGGCAGGGTCCAAACGTCTCACGTAGGCGGCGGCGCCGCGGTCTTCTGGGTTACCGGGAAGGGGAGAGCTTGCCCGGAGTGAGTGGGAAGGAGGGAGGTCTCCCGAGAGAATAGGACTCCAGGCCGTTCCCCCGCAGGTCGGCGGCTTCACCTGCATCGCGGAGAACTGAGAGCCCTGCCGTGGAAGGAGGCCCGGGGAACATGGGGGCCCGAATTCCCAGCCTTTCGGGGGCCCGACCTCCGGTCGGTTAAGTAGGGATGGTCCTGCAAACAAGATTTGAATAGAAAGGCTGCATCAGCTCTCTGCAAGGAAAATAACGAACATGGATTAGTTAGTTCTCTGTAGAGTTATCTCCCTTAGTGTTCCATCAAGTAGTAGGATTCCCGTTGTCCAAGCCAAGTTAAGCGACTTAGCCAAAGCCTCACGTCTAATAAATGGCATAGCAGGAACCCAACTGTCCTGACTTCGTATTCTCTGCTGCTTACCGTTGCACACGTTATCTTCCTAAATCACTTTGATTTCAACTAATAGTAGACGCCCCCATAGGTAAGACGCTGCAGAGTTACAGAGGGAAGTTGAAGATGTTATCCTTGCCTTCAGAATAAGGGATAAAACAGTTATACTAAAAGATAAATCATGATAGGTGCCACGAGAAAAATACAGAGTACTGCAGAATATCAGGGAACTGCTCAGACCTCTCTGGGAATGAGGAAAGAAAGCCAGTAAGGAGGAAAAGGCATTTGGGATTGACCTTGAAGGAGATAGGGATGGTTTTACAACAAGAAGAGATAACATGAGAACATATGTGAAGGTGAATCAGTGAAAGTCATGTTAAGAAAAAGCAAATGGTAACATTCTAGGGCATGTTGAGAAGTGGCAGACAGCGAGGAGAATGGGGCCTGGAATCCTAAGTGTAAGAATTTGTCTTTAAAACATTACTTAGTTTTCGTGGTTTAAAAGATTGGAGGTTTACAACAGGGACCTACTGTGTAGCACATGAAACTCTACTTAATGTTATGTGACAGCCTGGAGGGGAGCGGGGTTTGGGAAAGAGTGGATACATGTACATATATATGGCTGAATCCCTTCCTTGTTCACCTGAAAGTATCACAACATTGTTAATCGGCTATACCCCAATACAAAATAATAAAAGATTGGAGGTTTAAAAGCTTTGCTTTTCTTTCACCTCTCTGTAACTGGATACAGAAATTAGAGGTGGGAAAATGGTCAGATAAACTTGCAATAGGCCAGGTAAAAGGTATTGATAAATCTGGACTAAAAGGTAAAGGCAGGAGAAATTTTAAAAGAGCTTGGCTAAAAGGTAATGTGGAACAGAATCTACAGAATTTGACAATTGATTCATTGGTTTTCCAGTAAGAGGGGATAGCATAACATGCATGAAGGAGGAAGAGAAAAACAAAAGATGTTGGAGGGTTTGTGTTTGGAGATAATTATAGAAGATAGAAAAAAGACAATTATCAGTAGGAACAGGAACTACTTTTTGAGAGATCAGTTTAGACTTGGACATTTAAAGGTCTGAAAGGTTGTGGAGTCAGTCAAATAGAAGTAGACAACCAAGAAGTTGGACGGAATTTTTTGAAGTAAGGGAAAGAGGGTTGAACTAGAAGATAGTTTGGAAAGTTCAGCCTAGCAGTGATAACACTGTGAGAGAAGAGAACAAAGGACAGAATCTTGGAGAACATCATCTTTAGAACCTTGTGGTCAATGGCCCAGCAGCACTGGCATCACCAGGAGGTTTGTTGGAAAGGTGGAATCTCAGACCTGCTGAATCGGGTCTTTGATTTAACAAGAACCCCAAGTGATTGTATCACCTTGAAGTTTAAGAAGCTCAGACCTAGACGAGAAAAGCCAACAAATAAAGAAGGGATTTCATCTAGATAGAGAAGTCAACAAAGAAAGAGAGGAGGAAGTGGGAGGAGAAGCAGAGTAACACAGAATCACCAAAGCAAGATACATTGGAGTTTCACAGACAGGGTTAGGAAGGAGTGTTGATCCCAACATCCAAAACCACAGAGGTCAAAAAAGCACCAGGAAAGAAGGTATGTTTGAATTTGTGATTAGGTGATGTAGTCATTATGACCAGGTTGTTCTCACTGAAAGCTTAGACACCACCCCTTTGGGAACAGCCTGGAAATATAATCCCTCCAGTCTCCCTATGTATGGGACATCCTGAAGTAGGCTTGTGGATCTGATAGCGGGACAAAGCAGACATTCTTTTCTAGTTGCTTCTATTTTCTCAGTGAAATAAGAAACAACATCATTTTAGGGGACTGCCATTTGTCCATCACAGTGTATTCTCTCATTCTTCCTGGGCACAGAGGCGTTTTTCTCAGACTTTCTTTCAGTTGTGAGTGAAGTGAAGTCGCTCAGTCGTGTCCGACTCTTTGCGACCCCGTGGACTCCTCCGTCCATGGGGTTCTCCAGGCAAGAATACTGGAGTAGGTTGCCATTTCCTTCTTTCAGCTGGGTATGGTCAAATGTGAAGTTATTGCTACTGGAATGTAAGCAGAGATGATGTGGGCTACTTCCAGGCCACTATGCCTCCTTCATTCGTTTTTTCCTTCCTGCCAGTTAGATTATGCAGATGACTACAAGACCCTGGGATTGGCAGACAGTAAGAAAGAAGGTGTAGAGATGAAGAAGAAGGGAACTGAGAGAAGCATGGTAAGGTTTCAGGCACTACTAAGGGCCCACATGAATTTGTAATGAGATCAGTCAGTATAGTGAGGGCTTCCCAGGTGACTTAGACAGTAAAGAATCTGCCTATGGTGCAGGAGACCCAGGGTTGATCCCTGGGTCAGGAAGATACCCTGGAGAAGGGAATGGCTACCAATCCAGTATTCTTGCCTGGAGAATTCCATGGACAGAGGAGCCTGGTGGGCTACAGTCATGAAATATGTCAGTATGATTGCACATTTTTCTCCAGCCAGATTTGGTTGCTCATGTGCAGGCACTGAGTAGGCAGTCTGATTACCCAGGCCTGAGATTTGGTCAGGCAAGTATGATGGGGAGAAATGGGCAAAGGGTAGTTGAAGGTAGATGCAAAGGAGCCATTCCGATTTCAGACATGGTAAGAAGGAAGGATTTGAGACGGAAAGGTGGAGAACTGAGAGCCATGGGGAACTGTGAAAAGGTGGGAGAGTGAGTGGAATGTGTTGAATAATTGCTGGAGTTTAGGTACCTTAGAGAACGACCTGAAAAAAAGAAGAGATGGGTTGGAGAGTAGCTGGCTTGAAATTAAAATTAGAAGTAATGACAAGGTATAGGGAATGACCATAAGCGTGGGTACCTGAGATGCAGAGGGCAAAGATCATTCCAAGAGAGGTCAAGGAATTGAGAGGCAGTAAGGATTTGAAAGATATACCTTGTCCTAAAATCTACAAAGAATGAAGAGCTGAATTCTCTGAGTTAGGGTGTTCAAGGCCATCAGTGCTTTAAGATATTAAACTCTGGCAGTTATGTTTCATTTACCCAAGTGTTTTAGTGTTGTGTTACTAATGTGGGATTTGTAATTGCTTCTCTTTGACCCCTTAGATTACAGACGGTAACTGCTTTCTTTAAGAGGAAAGGCCCATCTGTCTGTATTATAAAACAAACACATGCCAGGATTCCCAGTTTAAATGACTCCGCTTTAGAATTTGTCATAAATTACTCTCTTCTACCTCCAACATGTATCTTCAAATAGACACTTCAAAAGTGATGCTCGCCTTGCCACAACAAATAATATGCTGTAAATACTCAACGTCTGTGAGAAAAACCTCAGCTATAGCTTAAGTTACCAATAAGTATGGATTGACTAGAGACCTGACAAGTTGAAAATAAGATTTCCTGTAGTTTAGACATGATGCACCACATTGTATAGCGTAGGTGCACTGGAGTCAGACTGCTAGGTGTTGAATCACAGAATCCATCTCAGGGTTATTGTGAAGATAAAATATTTATATATATATATATATATATATATATATATATATATATATATATATATATATATATAATACAAATAAGCATTTAAAAGATGGTTTAGGGATTTCCCTGGTGGTCTAGTGGTTAAGACTCCATGCTTCTAATGCAGAGGGCACAGATGTGACCCCTGATTAGGGAACTAGGATCCTGCATGCTGTACAGCACAGCCAAAACTTTTTTAAAAAAAGGACCATTTAGCACATATTAAGCATTCAATAAAATTTAGGTGTATTATTATACTTATATCTAAGTTTTATAGAACTGCCTATAGTCATAGTGAAATACCAGACCACCTGACCTGCCTCTTGAGAAATCTGTATGCAGGTCAGGAAGCAACAGTTAGAACTGGACATGGAATGACAGACTGGTTCCAAATAGGAACAGGAGTACATCAAGGCTGTATATTGCCACCCTGCTTATTTAACTTCTATGCAGAGTACATCATGAGAAACACTGGACTGGAAGAAACACAAGCTGGAATCAAGATTGCCAGGAGAAATATCAATAACCTCAGATATGTAGATGACACCACCCTTATGGCAGAAAGTGAAGAGGAACTAAAAAGCCTCTTGATGAAAGTGAAAGAGGAGAGTGAAAAAGTTGGCTTAAAGCTCAACATTCAGAAAACGAAGATCATGGCATCCGGTCCCATCACTTCATGGGAAATAGATGGAGAAACAATGGAAACAGTGTCAGACTTTATTTTTCTGGGCTCCAAAATCACTGCAGATGGTGACTGCAGCCATGAAATTAAAAGACGCTTACTCCTTGGAAGAAAAGTTATGATCAACCTAGATAGCATATTCAAAAGCAGAGACATTACTTTGCTGACTAAGGTCCGTCTAGTCAAGGCTATGGTTTTTCCTGTGGTCATGTATGGATGTGAGAGTTCGACTGTGAAGAAGGTTGAGCACCAAAGAATTGATGCTTTTGAACTGTGGTGTTGGAGAAGACTCTTGAGAGTCCCTTGGACTACAAGGAGATCCAACCAGTCCATTCTGAAGGAGGTCAGCCCTGGGATTTCTTTGGAAGGAATGATGCTAAAGCTGAAACTCCAGTACTTTGGCCACCTCATGTGAAGAGTTGACTCTGATGTTGGGAGGGATTGGGGGCAGGAGGAGAAGGGGATGACAGAGGATGAGATGGCTGGATGGCATCACTGACTCAATGGACGTGAGTCTGAGTGAACTCCGGGAGTTGGTGATGGACAGGGAGGCCTGGCGTGCTGAAATTCATGGGGTCACAAAGAGTCGGACACGACTGAGCGACTGAACTGAACTAATAGTCATACTTGGACTTTTCTTACTTAGAAAAGATGTTCATTACATCTATGATGTTAATGGTAAGGAGACTTCCAATTAAACGTGGTTCATTATCACACATTTTTCTTTTCTCATTAAAATGAAAGAGAAGGGATTTTTTTTAAAAAAGGTATAAACCCATAAAGACATAGCAAACAGGAAAAGAGATCCCTGCTGAAGAAGGATGTCAACAAACTTAGGAACATGGAAAGAGATAGATGAGTGATAACTAGTTTACCCAAACTGAGAAATTCAGTACCTAAGCTTTAGGGAGGGGTTTGAGCCAGCCAGGGTGAACCTTTTCACATCCCAGACCCTGGAAAGGCTCTGAAACTAGAGCTGCCCCCACGTCTGAAAGCAGTAGACTGGGCCTGAAAATGAGAATGTATTATGAAAGTTTTGTATTATGTATTACTGTGAAGAACAGTGGGATCCTTCTTACCCCCAGTCCCCATCTCCACTCCCTGCTGTCTCAACTCTGCATTCAGGAAGTTTGCTTTCTGGAAGGTTTGACTCAGAGCTCCTCTGGATACCAGGCAGAGCTGAGGGCAGGGGTGACTCACTCCTTAGAAAAGCAGAATTAAATGAAGTTGTGCATATTGAATTAGGAGACATATTCCCATCACCCTACCCCCACCAGTTTCTTTTCCAAATTCAGATTCTCGCTGTGATCCTGTCAGTGAATCAGAAGATTCCTCTGGGTGGAAAACCAACAGGACATAAGAAAAGGCACACAAATATTGATAATTGAGAATGGAGAATGTGGCTCTTCACCTCTTTACAGTGAAGCCCGACAGCAGACAAATCCTAGTCCCACCTGAAAAGACTGTCATCAACTTTTAATCATCTCGTTCTTAAACGAGATGGGTGGAGTCAAGGATCTCCAGCTATTTGAAGACACCTCTTTACATGAAAGAGCCTGAAATGAACAAACAGGAAAAAGAAAGAAAAATAGAAAAAGGCAGAGAAAGAGGCAGAGAAAAAAGGAAAGAAGAAAAAAGAAAAGAAAGGAAATAGAACCAATGCAGGGAGCAGGAAAAGATGTCAAAGCAAAAATATCCCTTGTGTGTGCTCAGGAATCTACTAGAGAGAGGTGTGTGCCAAGTTGGTTTAGTCATGTCCCACTCTTTGTGACCCTATGGACTGTACTCCTCTGTCCATGGGATTCTCCAGGCAAGAATATTGGAATGGGTTGCCTTGCCCTCCTCTAAGGGATGTTCCCAGCACAAGGATCAAACCCGCATCTCTTATGTCCCCTGCAGTGGCTGTAGGGTTCTTTACCACTGGCACCACCTGGGAAGCCCGACAGAGAGGTACCTCATCAAAATAAGGGTATAAACCAAGAAAACCTACCTGGTTTTCCTCTGAACCAGGAGCACCAACAAAGGAGAAAGTAGGGAGAATCCCTGAGATAAAGGTGAAGGGAAGTTCGCGGATGACAACTGTGGAGCCGACCTGGAGCGCAAACCATCTGCTCTGACACAGAGAATGGAGGGCTCCAGGAGGGATGTCTCCAAGAGAAAAAAAAAAAAGCAGTGGCAACCAAAACCCCCTACACAACATGATCAGTTTCCTAACGGGTTTGAACCTTATGTTTCACAGCTCTGGTGGAACATAGATGAAATGGTGATACATCTAGAGAAAACTAAGCAACCCAAGAAAGAAGGGACTGTAAATTCCAGGGAAAACAAAACAAGTGTGGTGGACTGTATGACTGTTTGAAAATACCTAATGTTACTTCCCTGGAGGAGAATTATACTTCCCTGCCCACTGATGTCAGACCTGGCAGTGTGAATCATGGTGGCTAAGGAAATAGGGTCACAGGTGAATGTGTCACTTCTGGGCAGAAGCATTGGAGCCCCATCTTTAGGCCTGCCACAAGGTAGACACTTGTTAGAGGCTGTCTCTGGCAGTCAGAGTCCCAGGTGCTGACACTCTAGCGTGAACTGCAGCTGGCCTGCTGCTGACATGCAGGGTACATGAGAAGTTACCCTTTATTGTTGTAGGCCACCAAGGTTTTTGTGGTAATTTGTTAATGCAGCATAACTAACCTCTCTTGACTGATAGAACATGGGATGTGGTGGACAATGTATAAAAAGGGGTTAAAATATATACAGTAAACACTGAGCAATATATGTATATGGGGAAATTAGGAAATGGCATAAAATGGCTAAAACAGAACAACTAAGACATGGCGGTAGAAGGATGCTCTTTAGAAACATGGAGTTAAATAGCAGGACAGCCGTCTCCTTTGGGAAGTGGGCATCAGAGTGATGGCCAATGAAACAGGGCCTTCTGTTTCTTGTATGAACCTTGTAATTATATGACTCAAACCATATCACTATCACATTGAAAAAATTAAAATTACATTTCTTCAAGAAAAAATTAATGCCAAGCGAGAAGAGGGAAAGGTTGTCATTTTATTGTTTTTAATTCAGCTAGTTTAATTGTCTGATCATGAATCATCCCACAGTAACATTAAGATTGTGAGTAGAACTACTCCTGATTAATACTTTTAAAAAATACCTTTTCCAGGAGAATTAAATAAATCAAAGCACTAAAGGCTAAACTTTCTCATTCCACCTTCACACTACCCACTACAAAACTGAAATGTTAATATGGCTTTGATAGTATTTTGACTCAGCTACCTTTTTCCCTTGCCCTTACTGTGGTGTTATTTATAGTGTACTATTTATATGAAGTCAAATGTCACTAACTTGAAAAATGACCTACATGAATATGGAATTGTGTCATGAAAGGCTATTTTATACTTCACATATAATTTTTAAAATACCCTCTCTCACACTAGACCCCCCCAAAAAAGTATTTTCCTCAGGAGCTTTGCTTGAAATCAATGTAATATATATAGACATAAATATCACCTATTAGTTATTTGCAAATAATTAGTTCTACACTCACTGTGGATGGTGATTGCAGCCATGAAATTAAAAGACACTTGCTCCTTGGAGGGAAAGTTATGACCAACCTAGACAGCATATTAAAAAGCAGAGACATTACTTTGCCAACAAAAGTCCGTCTAGTCAAGGCTATGGTTTTTCCAGTAGTCATGGATGGATGTGAAAGTTGGACTATAAAGAAAGCTGAGTGCCGAGGAATTGATGCTTTTGAACTGTGGTGTTGGAGAAGACTCTTGAGAGTGCCTTGGACTGCAAGGAGATCCAACCGGTCCATCCTAAAGGATATCAGTCCTAGGTGTTCATTGGAGGGACTGATGTTGAAGCTGAAACTCCAATACTTTGGTCACCTGATGTGGAGAGCTGACTCATTAGAAAAGACCCTGATGCTGGGAAAATTTGAGGGCAGGAGGAGAAGGGGACGACAGAGGATGAGATGGTTGGATGGCACCGACACAATGGACATGGGTTTGAGTGGACTCCAGGAGTTGGTGATGGACAGGGAGGCCTGGCATGCTGCGGTTCATGGAGTCACAAAGAGTTAGACACGACTAAGCGACTGAATTGAACTAAATGGGTTTTAAACTTTCTTCTGGTATTTTGTACATCATCTGTACTGTGTCTAAAGAAAAAAGATTTGGGGCAGCAAATTAAACCAGTCCAATTGCTGTGTAAACTGCACAGAATAAATGCAACAGTCTTCCCATAGCCTTTCAGTTCTTTGGTATGGTCCTTTAGTGATCTCAGCCACCTTCCTATCCTCAGCTCCAGCCATCTCTTACATCCAGTCCTAAATTCAGTCACTCAGCAGACCCTTATTTGGAGTCTCCAATATACTAGGACAATTACTTATCTGCTTACAGTTCCCTGAGTATACGATCATGTCTTAGCCTTTGGAATGAGGTTTCTTGGTCTAAAATGCTATTTCTCTTGTTCTTATACCTTCTAAAAGCCAACTTGTCCACACACAACAGGCACCTTCTTAGGGTCGCCTTCCCTCACCCTTGAAAGTTAAAAGTCCTTTGTCCATATTCCCATTGTGTCCTCTCTCTATATATTTTTTTTTACCAGAGCTACCATATTCTCCTTTAGATTGTGAGCCCCATTAAAATAGAAACTTGGCCTTTAACTCACTTGTATGTCACTACAGTGTCATGCTCCTTTACACATTCAAATGGTCAAAATATTACTGTCTTTACTCAGCAGACTATGTGCTCCTTGGTGGATGGATTTGTGATTTATCAAACTATGTTTTCTTTGGGCTTCCCCAGTGGCTCAGTGGTTAAAGAATCAGCTTGCAATGCAGGAGACACAGGAGACTCAGGTTTGATCCTTGAGTTTTCTTTATCATTTAGCACTTAGCATAAGACCTAGAACATAGAAATCAGTTGAATAAATTAGCTTTCTCTGCATCACCCTTAATCTTTACAATATACAGCACTGAGGATACAGAATGTATCCTCATGATGCAGAGAGACAAGGTGCTGAGGATCGTTCCTTTGGTTTTACTTAAATAGGAAAAATACATGTGAAAGAACCGAGATTACAGACAGCAAATGCCAAATTACCTGCCTGTGCTCTTTGCGGTTACCACTCGCTCCTCACCTAGCAGTAAGAAAAACGGAAGTAATACTTGAAGGAATAATCTTAAAATAATCAGCTAAAAAGTTATCATCAACAACAATAACAAGTTGGATTTCTGCTCATTAAGTCAGTTTATGGGTGAACATTACCTAAGTTCCTTGATTCATGTGTTTCTAACCCACATTTACTATTCGCCACAAAGTGTGATCAATATAGAAAAATTAGTCATATTTCTACACACTATCAATGAAAACTCTGAAACTGAAATAAAGAAAACAAGCTCACTTACAATAACATCAAAAAGAATAAAATATTTAGGAATAAATTTAGCCAAAGAAGGGTAAGACTTGCACACTGAAAACTACAAAACATGGTTGAAAGACACTGAAGAAGACCTAAATAAATGAAAGATAGACCATGTTTATGGATTGGAAAACTTGTTAAGATCTCAATACTCTCCACATACGGCAACTAATTCAACGTACTTCCTATCAAAATTACAACAGGCCTTTTTTGCAGAAATGGATAAGCTGTCCCTAAATTTATGTTCAAACTCAAGGGGGACCCCCTCCCCCGGTAGCCAAAACAGTATTGAAAAAGAACAAAGCTGGTAGGCTGACACTTCCCAAGTTCAAAATTTACTGCAAAGCTACAGTAAACAAGTATGGTCTTGGCATAAGGACACAAACCAATGGAATAGAATCAAGAGTCCATAAACAAACTCAAACCTCTATGGTCAACTGGTTTTTAACAAGGGTGTTAAGATAACTCAATAAATTAAAGATAGTTTTTTTCACCAAACGGTGCTAACTTGATATCCACATGCAAAAGAATGAAGTTGGACCTGTACCTCACACCAGGTACAAAAATTAATTCAAAATGGACCCAAGACATAAAGGTAATAACTAAAACAATAAAACTCTTAGAAGGAAAGTTGGGTATAAATCTGTGTGATATTGAATTAGGCAGTGGTTTCCTAGATATGATAACTAAAGCACAAACCACCAAAAGAAGAAAATAAATAGAATTTCATCAAAAGAAAAAACTTCAGCAATGCAAAGGACACCATCAAGGAAGTAAAAAGGCAACACAGAATTGGAGAAAATATTTTCAAGTCATATATGTAATAAGGGACTTATATCTGGAATATATAAAGAGCTCTTACAACACTGAAAACACAGCTCAATTTTAAATGGGCAAAGGGTTTGAATAGACATTTCTCCAAAGAACATAAATAAATGTCCAATAGACACATGAAAAAAAATCATCATTCATTAGAAAAATGTAACTCAAAACCACAGTGAGATACCACTTCACATTCACTAGGATGGCTAAAATAAGAAGACAGACAATAACAAGTGTTGTTGGAAATGGAAATAACTGGAACCCACTGTAACTGCTGGTGGGAATGTAAAATGGTGCAGTGGCTGTGGAAAATGGTTTTTCAGTCTCTTCGAAAGGTAAACATAGAATTACCACGTGAATCAGAAATTCCATTCTTAAGCATATAACCAAGAGAACTGAAAACATACTCACATAAAAACTTGTACACAGATGTTTATAGCATTCCATAGCATAGTTATTCATAACAGCAAAAAGAAACATTACAAATGTCCATCGACACATGAATGGCTAAACATAGTTGTGATATATCCACACGATGGATTATTACTCAGTCACAAAAAAGAATGAAATACTGTTTTAGGCTACATGAATGAATCTTGAAAACAACCTAAGGAAAGAAGTCATATGCTAAAGGATACATGAAATGTCAAAAATAGGCAATTCCACAGAGAGAAAGAGGTTAGTGGTTGCCAGGGGATAGTGGTTGTTCAGTCGCTCATTCATCTCTGACTCTCTGCGACCCATGAACTGCAGCACATCAAGCTTCCCTATTCCTCACTGTCTCCCTGAGTTTGCTCAAACTCATGTCCATTTAGTCAGTGATACCATCCAACCATCTCATCCTCTGTCACCCCCTTCTCCTGCCCTCAATCTTTCCCCCATCAGGATGGGGAAAAACGGAGATTAGAGCTGACTGCTAACAGAGACACTTTCTTTTGGGCATGATGAAAATGTTCTGGAATTAATAAGGATGGACAACATAGTGAATATACTAAAAATTACTTAATTATGTACTTTAAGATAGTAAATTTTATGTTACATAAATTACATTTCTGTTTTTAAATTTTTAAGTGAAATATGATCCTGTACTTTAAGATAGTAAGTTCTGTTACATAAATTACATCTCCATTTTAAAATTTGTAAGTGAAATGTGATCCTGAATTTGAAATAAGTCCTAAGCAATTGTAGAGATCAAACAAATAGATCTAGAACAGTTTCCTGTTTATGAAAGGACAGAATGGCTCAGCAAAATTAGTCAGTGCTCTTCCCCTCCCACAAAAACTGGCTAGATGTGATTTTTGTTCAGATGCAGTTTATGATACCTGCCCCTTTTGAGCATGCATGAATTAGGTCAATTGAAAAGCAACCTTTAAGTCAGTGAGCTTACATCTAGTTTTCACAACTTTGTGTGTGTTTCCCTAACTCAGAAACAATTTTCATACTAAAAAAAAATCATTCTTGATAATCTGTTCCCTTACTCTGCATTATTCCTCCACAGAATGTTATCACCAGAACGTAACTACATTGAGTGATAGAGCTTTTAGTTCCCAGTTCTATCCTCAATAATAAAAGGTTAATAGAAAACATATAGCAGGGAAAATGCTTATAAATTAAATATCTATAGAAAATTTCCCTCTGTTGTCTGTAGATGCTTTTGTGATGTTTTCAGAATTTATGAGTCACTTTATCAGCTCACCCACCCTTTGAGATAGGCATAGATTCTTCCCCAACAAGAGAACCAAATCCTGGGGTACTGGCCTGGTTCTGAAGGGTCTTTTGGTTTGCGTAGCCTGGCGCAAGAGAGTAGGACTCAACTGACCGACTAAGCACAAGCCTGGCCAATTAAACTCACATATTCAGGTCCTTACATCTAGTTTCCTTTCTCCGTGACTAGTGAGATAGTGAACTTTGTAATAAACCTTACTGAGAGATGGGAATAGCAGACCACCTGAGCTGCCTCTTGAGAAACCTGCGTGCAGGTCAGGAAGCAACAGTTAGAACTGCACATGGAGCAACAGACTGGTTCCAAATAGGAAAAGGAGTACGTCAAGGCTGTATATTGTCACCCTGCTTATTTAACTTCTATGCAGAGTACATCACGAGAAACGCTGGGCTGGAAGAAGCACAAGCTGGAATCAAGATTGCCGGGAGAAATATCAATAACCTCAGATATGCAGATGACACCACCCTTATGGCAGAAAGTGAAGAAGAACTAAAAAGCCTCTTGATGAAAGTGAAAGAGAAGAGTGAAAAAGTTGGCTTAAAGCTCAACATTCAGAAAAGTAAGATCATGGCATCCGGTCCCATCACTTCATGGGAAATAGATGGAGAAACAGTGGAAACAGTGCCAGATTTTATTTTGGGGGGCTCCAAAATTACTGCAGATGGTGACTGCAGCCATGAAATTAAAAGACGCTTATTTCTTGGAAGGAAAGTTATGACCAATCTATATAGCATATTCAAAAGCAGAGACATTACTTTGCCAACAAAGATCCGTCTAGTCAAGGCTATGGCTTTTCCAGTGGTCATGTATGGGTGTGAGAGTTGGACTGTGAAGAAAGCTGAGTGCCGAAGAATTGATGCTTTTGAACTGTGGTGTTGGAGAAGACTCTTGAGAGTGCCTTGGACTGCAAGGAGATCCAAGCAGTCCATTCTAAAGGAGATCTGTCCTGGGTGTTCTTTGGAAGGAATGATGCTAAAGCTGAAACTCCAATACTTTGGCCACCTCATGCGAAGAGTTGACTCATTGGAAAAGACTGATGCTGGGAGGGATTGGGGGCAGGAGGAGAAGGGGACGACAGAGGATGAGATGGCTGGATGGCATCATCGACTCGATGGACATGAGTTTGGGTGAACTCTGGGAGTTAGTGATGGACAGGGAGGCCTGGTGTGCTGCAATTCATGGGGTCACATAGTCGGATACGACTGAGTGACTGAACTGAACTGAAGAGGACCTCAGTACCCACTGAAGGTAACTCTTTCAGGAAAAGCATACGTTAGTATTCTTACCCTCTGATTTATTTGTTCACAATCCACTGGAATACTTCTGATTGTATGTTCCATTACTCTTAAAGTCTTGGCCTTCTCTTTGACTACTTGGCTGTACATGTTATGGGTGCTTTGATCAAATTAGAGACAAAATATTCCTTAACATTGGCAGATACTTGCAAACTAAGGGAAATGAACTTTCCTCAGGATATTAACAGAGAAGTTCACCATTGGTAATGTCAGATTTAATTTAATATACTTTTCATATATAGTAGCTAAGAGTATCAATCCCTCAAAAGCCTGACTTTGCTGTTAATTTGATCACATACTTATTCACGTACCAAAAAATTAACTTCTTCAGTTTCCCAGAGTAAAAAATTAAGCTTAAAATATTTACCAAATGGAAGGCAGACTTTTCAGTTTAAGGAAGTTATTTTCTAGCCAGAGGGATCATCAATAACTCAAAAATGTAATTGTTACTAAAGAAATAAGTAACAAATAGCCCAAAACTGGTGGCTAAAAACCCAGAGAAAACATATTTTTTGTTCATAAATCAAATCAATAGTCATGAACTACTTCTTGTGCTGCGCTGTTGCTCAGTTGTGTCCGATTCTTTGCGACCCCATGAACTGTAGCCTGTCAGGATTCTCTGTCCGTGGAGATTCTCCAGGCAAGAGTACTGGAGTGGGTTGCCATGCCCTCCTCCAGGGGATCTTCTCAATTCAGGGAGTGAACCCATGTCTCCCACATTGCAGGTGGATTCTTTACTGTCTCAGCTACCAGCAGAGCCCGTAAGAACTACTTCTTAGGCCTATAAAAATAGACAGCCAAATCTTTAAAATATTTTCTTGTGAGAATAGAATTCACATGCAATTTTCCACAGAATAGTTATTTCCGCTATTGCTAACATATATAATTAAACCTCTGAGAGTTTAAAATGTTTAATATAAATTAAGCAACCACATTTGTCCTACAGTTATTCCATTTTGACAGTCAGCTCTATGGAAAACCTAATAATTCTACCATAAACATATATGATGCTTTAGTCTTCAAAGCGCTTTTATATATTTAATTGATAAACAGGCTATTTACATATAGTAAAAATAGTAGTTTTGCTGCCCATTTATTAAATAGAGTTGCATTTGAAAAATAAGATTTTGATTTTAAATATAAGGAATGGCTCATAAATTGCTTTTTCTAAAAAAAAAACGTCTATTTGGTGCTTTAGAAAATACAATTATTTAATGTACTCCATTAATAAGATTATAACCTGGATCACTCTGATCATGTTCTGGTCATCTTCCAGCCAAGGGACTCCCAGTGCTGGCTTGGAAATTCCTGTAAAACAGGCTTATTCCCAGGGTTCTAATGGAACAATTCAAATGCTGCCTAATCTGACAATTTTAATACTTATAAATTACCAAAATTATCAGTCAGCTGAGTTCAGATTAACTCCTCACTCCTTTTCTTGGTGGACAGTGACGCTCCACTGCAGGCCACAAACAAAAGTAAGTTCAGCCTCTCAAGGAAGGCTAATAGCTGATGGTTTGTAATCACGAATGGAAGACTTTTTTTCAGTAGAAAAATTTAGGGATATTTTGTAAAGAAAAATTAAGCAAAATAGTTAAGTATTGTTTTACGAAGATAAATTCTGTAAATTCTGCCTAGAGTGCTTGCTTTGGGATACTATTTGTGGTTCTTTGGTGGTAACCATCTAAGTTTTATTCTTTAGTTTGTTATGGCTGACAAAATTTATCCAAAATAGTTTCTTATAATTCTCTACTGAATGGCTCCACAATTTCCATTCAGTCTAGAGTGTCTTTTCACATAATCCTGAATAAACAATATTCATAAGAGGAGGAATTGGTGTAAAAACCGGGATGTGTCTATTTTCAAATGGCGAATTCAGTACCAACTTGAGTATTCTTCAGAGTTTAGAGACAGCCCATGATTGAAGTTAAGTTTGTGTTGTTGCAAGAGAGATAAAATATATTCTCTCAAAATATTTTTGAAAATTCCTTGCTGGCCTATGGAATGCTTTAAAATAAAGCTCTTTTTTCTCCTGTTTTTATCAGAGCTTTTTGAATCCTGGAACTCTGGGGAGTGAGGGGTAAGTAAGCTATAATTTACCTATATTTTGTTGTTGTTACTTGGGGCAAGGTTCAAAAAGTGGTGGGTTTTTTTGGCCACGTTGAAAGGCTTGTGAGATCTTAGTTCCTTGACTAGGGATCAAATCCAGGTCCTTGGCAGTGAGAGCATGGAGTCCCAATCACTGGACTGCCAGGGAATTCCCAAGAAGTATTTCTTTTAAGATATCTCTCAGATCAAATAATTTCGAACAATATTTACCACTTTGGACTTGAAAAATCTATTTTGCTTTCCCTGGTGGCTCAGTGGCAAAAGAATCTGCCTGCAATGCAGGAGATGCAAGTTCTATCCTTGGGTTGGGAAGATCTGCTGGAGAAAGAAATGGCAATCCACTCCAGTATTTTTTCCTGGGAAATCCCATGGACAGAGGAGCCTGGAAGGCTGTAGTCTATAGGATCACAAGAGTGGGACATGACTTAGTGACTAAACAACATATACTGTAATAAGCCTGAAAACACAATAATACAGTGTGAAAATATTATTTCACTTCACTGATATATTGCTTTTGTTCTGCTTTAAGCACAAGTATTTTTAAATGTTTAGTTTTCTAGTCTTCTGTTACGAATGGTTTTGTTCCTTGGGCATATAAGGATCTTGCTTGTTATAACCGAGTGTGAGATTGTTGTGTTTTTCTCTTCAGGTAGTACAGAGGTAACTCAGTAGTAGTGTGTTGTATAATAATTTACCAACAGAAACCAATACCTAAATCTAAGTCAATATATTTGGGTTCAATTAAATCACACTGCTAGCATTTCAAATAGTGGCTATTCTGTTGATGCATTGTGGAAATTTCTAGGAAAAGAGAGATTAAAAAGGGACAAATAAGAACTATATAAAATATCAAAAGCCAATACTAAACATCAAGTTTTCCCGAGCTTTCTTTTTATAATTTCTCATTCTAATTACTGCCACATTGGGGTATTTTTGGGGTCAAAATGAAAATAGCATTATAAAAATCAAACACTACTCCAGTATGTGGTGTCATGCATGCTCTGTATTCCAAAGCAAGGAATGGAAGTAGGCACCCCTGCTGCAAGCACTGAGGGGTGCATTATTTGGAGAGAATTTAAAACCAATAAAACTTATGAAAAGTCAGTCTCCTTTTTTATTATCAGCATCAGGGAAACAATGACAGTGATAAAATACTTCTCCCATTAGACCGATGCTCCCATACACACTCTTTGAACACTACTGTCCAGATGAGCTCAAAATACTGCATACCCAATGCATTTATCACGGAAGGATCTCACTCAGCTTCACTCTTAATTTTTGAAAATAGAAAGGTTTTATCAGTATTAGTCAAGGGAGCCGGCTATAACTTTAAATGTAAAATACACATGAGTACTTTAAAAGTTTCCACTTAAGTTGAGAGAGGAATTATGCACATGAGTGGGCAATGAACTTTAATTATTAATACTCCAGTGTTTTATAAAAATCTTAAGTATGTGCCTAAGGAAATAAATCAAAGAGCAAAACATGTCATACTTTAATGACATATGTCATGTCATTTAATGTGTAAGAATTTGTGCCTACAGAACCTAAATCCCATTAAGGACTCGACTCCTTAGCAATTCATTCTAAGACTCTGTATAAGACCTTTTGTTTTAAAATATAAGACACCCATCCTTAAATTAGCATTTATCACTTTATTGACCTGGGCTGTTACAAACAAGCCAATGGCAATCAAGTCCACATTACGGAAGATCATATATATTTATTTTTTTTTTGCTGACTTCTTGGACCCTGACTTCATGAAGATATGAAGAACTGAGGGGGAAAAAAACATTAGCAAAAGAAAACAAACATTAAAGCACAAAAGCAGCTTCACTGATGTTCTTGCTACTCACGGTTCCCATATTCAGAGTTCTCCAACTCCGTTATCTACAACACTCTGGAGTTAGGGAAGGAACTAGTACTTTATGGAGGCAAATATCTTTCTTTCCAAACGCTGTTATAGGTGGAAAAAACATAACGAACAAAAAAACCCCACATATTTCATACACATGCAAAAAGGCAAACACAATGACAAAATGTTCAGACTTAAGGACAGCATGTGAAATAAGTAAAATTTATTAGTGGTATATGTAAGAAAAATTGTACTTGCTTTTGGGGAGGTGCCTTAAAACTTTGTTTCCTTTGTAAGTGCACTGACTAAATAGAAAGACAAAAGTTTCATTCCTAGAATATATTATTCAGGTCATTCTTAACATGTGTGTTTGAGTATGTACATGAAATCCATCATAGCACATAAAGGATATATGTTTAACCAAAAAGGGGAAGAATTATATATTTGTTATTTAGAAGTCAGTTCACATTTGCATTATTAAATCTACTCATTGTTGGTTTAATATAAATTTTATTGTTTTGTTAGTGAGCTGGCTTTTAGAAAATGCATTTGTATTTCCACAGGTAAAACAAGTATGTGTCAATTTCTTGGGCAGGCAGCAGAATTCCAAAGTTAAAATATATTCTTATATGAATTATTTCTAAATAGTACTTAATCTTATAAGGAATTTAAAATTAGGACCTTCATTAATAAACCTGTACTTATTATTAAATATATGATTGATATGCTTTTTTAAGACACGGGCCTTGTGCCATTTTATACACATAGCAGTCTTCCCTGTGGCTCAGTGGTAAAGATTCTGCCTGCCAGTGCAGGAGATGTGGGTTCAATCCCTGGGTCAGGAAGATCTCCTGGAGAAGGAAATGGCAACCCCTCCAATACTCTTGCCTGGAAATCTCATGGACAAAGGAACCTGGTGGGCTACAGTCCATGGGGGTCACAAAAGAGTTGGATATGACTTAGCAAAACAATACACATATATCACACATTATATATGGTATACATTAAGTATATATCATACAAACCAAAGACAAAAAAAAAAAACCTGGCTTAAAACCAGTCTGGCTTCAAATAGGCTCTGTTACAAATTAAATTTCTAACTTTGTTTGTAAATTTGCTGGATGAAGCAGTTTCTAATTGGCCAACATTATATATTACAGTTCCATTCCCAGTTAAGTCCACAGAAGTCTATTTAATCCATAATTTAAATTATTTTTAATACCATACTTTAGAGATATAAAAACTATTCACCAATTTAGAAGTTAGTTTTGGTTTGATTTTCTTTTCCTATAGGAACTGGTTTTTACCAGTGGGACCAAGGAATCCTACTCCCTAGGGGCTAGAAATTAGAAGTCTTTGAGCACAGGACAACAGTTTGGGTGCCAGGTAAGATGGTCAGGGTCAATAGCAACAGAAGAAAGAACAAAAGAAAACATTAGCAGCATCAGATAAGAAAAATTGGAGTCAGTAAGAAAGTGGGTTACTCTAACAGAGCAGACTTCTGTAAATCAGGGTGATTTTGCTTCTGTTCCACTCAAACATTAGTTAGTTAAAGAAAAAGCTTTATTTTACAAGTGAAAGTTTGAAAAACTAACAAAAATAACATAAGTAACAAAATAATAAAATGGGATATTTTCTGTGATTGAAAAATATGAAAATGTACAAGCTGTATTTGTTGGGCAAATCAATATTTAGTTCTTAATTTCAAACTGAAGTTTATATAATAATTAGAGCAAAACAATCTTGGAAGAAAACACACATTCACAGTATACAAAAGGATTCCTTCCTCTCCTTCTTCTTTATCCTGAGGGAAGAGCTAGTGAACTTAAAATTTAATTTTTAACAGGTTAGAAAAAGGAATCTTACACATCTTCTAAATTAAAGTTTTTCTTATTAAATGCCTAGGTTTTTAAGTCACTCACTTTCCTAGCTACTTCAAGGGAATCAGCAGTCATAGATCCAACCCCAGCTCCAAGATTGGAACGTCGTAATGATAGTTCCAAGGCAGAAATTTGGCGTAACTCTTTGCGACACAACTTTACAGGTGTGACACCATGCAGCTGTCCCACATTTCTGACTGGCTGAACTTGGGATGATGGTCGACTGTTAGATTTTGTAAACTGATTTTCATCTATTTCGGTTTTGTCCTCATTGCTTAACAAATGCCCACTAGTGGGTGCTGCAGAGCTATACATTGGAGGTAATTCTGGGCCATCTTCCCAGAGCTTCTGAGGATTTGGCTGTGTTCTTAAACTGCTTGTGGAACTGTCTAATTGTCTTTCCCTTCCACTTAATTTCATACTTTCAGTTCTGGATGCCCATTTTAATTCTTCTGAAGCCAGGCCGGCTTTTTCTGGGTTCTGAACTCCATCTCCAGCATCATGATCTAAAAGTAATCAAAAAAGCAGAAAAATAATTAGAGGTTTCCTTAAAAACAGGTATTTTAATCATAGTATCATGCAATATAAATTATGTCTTCCAGCTTGTGTTGTTAAGTGACTTAAGTGTAAAAATGAATTATTTCACTTAGAGGCATTTGCATGTGAATAACTCAGAATTCTTTATTAATAGAACAAAATTGAAAGTTTTCGAGCGATTTTGGCACCCATAGAAACATAGGAGTCCTTTCGGCCTCTGTGGAGCTCTTTCACACCTGCCTCTGCTGGGCCTGCCACTGGTGAATTACGGCCCAAATCCTGGTCATATTTCCAGGGAATCTTCTGACTTGGCATGAGTGAGTGAAGTCACTCAGTCATGTCCGACTCTTTTCGACCCCATGAACTGTAGCCTACCTACCAGGCTCCTCCCTCCATGGGATTCTCCTGGCAAGAGTATTGGAATGGGTTGCCATTTCCTTCTCCAGGGGATCTTCCCTACCCAGGGATCGAACCCGGGTCTCCCGCATTCCAGGCAGACGCTTTAACCTTTGAGCCACCAGGGTAGCTGTATGTGTGAAAATCTAGTCTTGGTTGGGACTCCAAGCAAGAGAGCAGGGTTCTTCCATCTGAGTGTACTCTGGGGTACATACCACAGCTCCCACCATCAAAATGGAAATGACAGCATACCCCTCAGAGGGGACCATCCCGCTGGAATGACTGATAGGAGTGAGTGAAGACAGCAAAGCTTGAGGCCGTCAAATCACAGAAACATCTAATATCAAAGACAAAACTTAAAGAAAGTCCATATAGGTACTAGACCTAACGCAAAGAAAAATGCCAACTTTAACATATGTTGATGAGGCAATTAGTACACTTCTGGTCCTGCGTATATCAAGTTTAAAAACAGAAGGTGCACACTGGCAGCTCCAAAGCCAAATCTGGCCCACAGATTTGTTTTACTTAGCCTATAAAATAATATGTGATGCAAAATTTAAAAAGTGAAAAGTTTCACATAAAAATACAGATTTCTGGATTTTATAGAAAAAGGAGAGAAACTAACAATTTCTGCCTGGCAACAGCAGCCAGAGAAGAGCTGCCCCTGCCAGTGTGGATGGCCGTTGTAGCCCCACTGCTCACTCTGGCTTCCTGGCTCCTGCAGCCATTTTAGTTTATGAACCTGGTTTAAAATATAATTGATTTTCTATATAACCTTTAAAAATTGAAAATAACTCTGTGTACACCTGAAACTTACATAACATCATACATCAACTCTACCTCAATAAAAAAAAAAAAGGATTGATTTTCTAGTTTTTAAATTTCTCAAAAACAAAAAACCAGAACTGGCAAATGACATAGATCCTCAAATGGAAGTAGCAGGTACAAAGTTGATCACAGTGGCTTCCAAAGTTTGCTGCACATTAGTGTCACCTGGAAACTTTTAAAACTCCTGATGCCTAGTAACCTATAACAGGAAGGAATATGAAACAAGAGTGTGTATGTATATAAGTGATAAGTGAAAGTCACTCAGTTGTGTCCGACTCTTTGCGACCCCATGGATTATACAGTCCATGGAATTCTCCAGGCCAGAATACTGGAGTGGGTAGCCTATTCCTTCTCCAGCAGATCGCCCCGACCCAGGAATCAAAATGGGGTCTCCTGCATTACAGATGGATTCTTTACCAACTGAGTGTGTGTGTGTGTGTGTGTGTGTGTGTGTGTGTGTATCTGGATCACTTTACTGTACATCTGAAACTAACACAATATTGTAAATCAACTATATTTCAATGAAAAAAGAAATCCTGATGCCCAGAGGTCATAGTGTCTGGGGGAGGAAGCCAGGCATCTTAGTTTTTAAAGATCATAAGAGAAAGGGCAGGGATGGGCTCAATGGAAAGGTTCACTCCCAAGGCCACTTAGATTCCTCACAATACAGTTTCGCTTTTCCAGAATTTCACCACTAATGGAAGAGACTAAACAAAGATTTAATTCATCTATGATTACACAGGCAGTAAAAGAAATTAGGATCCCAACCAGATCTTCTGACTCTAATATCCTAACACATAGTTTTGTAAGTGACTTAAATTGATATGAGGATACTCTGTCAATATCAGTTGCACCAGGGTGGCCATCTCTTCCATGAAGCCTACCTCAGGCCTACTGAGGAAGACTATGGTCCTTAGATTTTAACCTCTGATAGATCATTTACCGGCTCTGCTCTGGTTTACAACTGACCCCACCATGAGACTATCAGCTCCCTGACAAGGACCTGAGTTCCATTCAGCTTTAGGTCCTCCATCACTCATAGCTAAGCCTATTAGATTTTTAATTAATGGGTGACATTTAAATAAATTAATTGATACAAGGATAGTTTTAAATAGTTAAACAAGTACATGGATTGCATGTCCATATTAACTGATTTTATCCTCACAAAATGTTAGAAAACAGATGCACTGGGCTGGAAGCATGATCAAGAAGTGACCAAGATATTTTAGTCAAAACAGTAATTCTTTGCTACTTGGAAATACTAAAAATATTCAAAGCATATAAAGTCTGGCAGGCAGGCAATGAAAAGATGACTACTGAAACCCAATCAACTGAATACTAAAACTGTTATGTGTTAACTAGGATACTGATTATTAAGCATGTAATACTTCATTCATATAGTTTATATATATAAAGAGAGAGTTATATATATAAAACTCTCTTTTTTTCTGGTATCTTTGTCAGGTTTTGGAATTATTAGGGTGATGGTGGCCTCATAGAATGAGTTTGGAAGTTTACCTTCCTCTGCAATTTTTCTGGAAGAGTTTATTTTTGGTAGAATTCAGCTGTGAAGCCATCTGGACCTGGGCTTTTGTTTGCTGGAAGATTTCTGATCATAGTTTCAATTACTGTGCTTGTGATGGGTCTGTTGAGATTTTCTATTTCTTTTTGGTTCAGTTTTGGAAAGTTGTACTTTTCTAAGAATTTGTCCATTTTTTCCAAGTTGTCCATTTTATTGGCATATAATTGCTGATAGTAGTCTCTTATGATCCTTTGTATTTCTGTGTTGTCTGTTGTGATCTCTCCATTTTCATTTCTAATTTTATTGATTTGATTTTTCTCCCTTTGTTTCTTGATGAGTCTGGCTAACAGTTTGTCAATTTTATTTATCCTCTCAAAGAACCAGCTTTTGGCTTTGTTGATTTTTGCTATGGTCTCTTTTGTTTCTTTTGCATTTATTTCTGCCCTAATTTTTAAGATTTCTTTCCTTCTACTAACCCTGGGTTCTTCATTTCTTCCTTTTCTAGCTGCTTTAAGTGTAGAGTTAGGTTATTTATTTGACTTTTTTCTTGTTTCTTGAGGTATGCCTGAATTGCTATGAACCTTCCCCTTAGCACTGCTTTTACAGTGTCCCACATGTTTTGGGTTGTTGTGTTTTCATTTCATTTGTTTCTATGCATATTTTCATTTCTTTTTTGATTTCTTCTGTGATACCAAAACCTGACAAAAATGACACACAAAAAGAAAACTACAGGCCAATATCACTGATGAACATAGATGCAAAAATCCTTAACAAAATTCTAGCAATCAGACTCCAACAACACATTAAAAAGATCATACATCATGACCAAGTGGGCTTTATCAGAGGGATGCAAGGATTCTTCAATATCCGCAAATCAATCAATGTAATACACCACATTAACAAATTGAAAAATAAAAGCCATATGATTATCTCAATAGATCCAGAGAAAATCTTTGACAAAATTCAACATCTGTTTATGATAAAAACCCTCCAGAAAGCAGGAATAGAAGGAACATACCTCAACATAATAAAAGCTATACATGACAAACCCACAGCAAACATTAGCCTCAATGGTGAAAAATTGAAAGCATTTCTCCTAAAGTCAGGAACAAGACAAGGGTGCCCACTCTCACCACTACTAGTCAACATAGTTTTGGCCACAGCAATCAGAGCAGAAAAAGAAATAAAAGGAATCCAAATTGGAAAAGAAGAAGTAAAACTCTCACTGTTTGCAAATGACATAATCCTCTACACAGAAAACCCTAAAGACTCCACCAGAAAATTACTAGAGCTAATCAATGAATATAGTAAAGTTGTAGGATATAAAATCAACCCACAGAAATCCCTTGCATTCCTATACACTAATAATGAGAAAATAGAGAAATTAAGGAAACAATTCCAATCACCACTGCAACAAACAGAATAAAATACTTAGGAATATATCTACCTAGAGAAACAAAAGACCTATATATAGAAAACTATAAAACACTGGTGAAAGAAATCAAAGAGGACACTAATAGATGGAGAAATATACCGTGTTCGTGGATTGGAAGAATCAATATAATGAAAATGAGTATACTACCCAAAGCAATCTATAGATTCAATGTAATGCCTATCAAGCTACCAACAGTATTTTTCACAGAGCTAGAACAAATAATTTCATAATTTGTATGGAAATACAAAAAACCTCAAATAGCCAAAGCAATCTTGAGAAAGAAGAATGGAACTGGAGGAATCAACCTGCCTGACTTCAGGCTCTATTACAAAGCCACAGTCATCAAGACAGTGTGGTACTGGCACAAAGACAGAAATATAGATCAATGGAACAAAAAAGAAAGCCCAGAGATAAATCCACACACCTATGGATACCTTATCTTTGACAAAGGAGGCAAGAATATACAAGTGGTGCTGGGAAAACTGGTCAACCACTTGTAAAAGAATGAAACTAGAACACTTTTTAACACCATACACAAAAATAAACTCAAAATGGACTAAAGACCTAAACATAAGACCAGAAACTATAAAACTCCTAGAGGAGAACATAGGCAAAACACTCTCCGACATAAATCACAGTAGGATCCTCTATGATCCACCCCCCAGAATTCTGGAAATAAAAGCAAAAATAAACAAATGGGACCTAATTAAAATTAAAAGCTTCTGCACAACAAAGGAAACTATAAGCAATGTGAAAAGACAGCCTTCAGAATGGGAGAAAATAATAGCAAATGAAACAACTGACAAAGAATTAATCTCAAAAATATACAAGCAACACCTGCAGCTCAATTCCAGAAAAATAAACGACCCAATCATAAAGTGGGCCAAAGAACTAAACAGACATTTCTCCAAAGAAGACATACAGATGGCTAACAAACACATGAAAAGATGTTCAACATCACTCATTATCAGAGAAATGCAAATGAAAACCACAATGAGGTACCATTTCACTCCAGTCAGAATAGGTGCAATCCAAAAGTCTACAAGCAATAAATGCTGGAGAAGGTGTGGAGAAAAGGGAACCCTCTTACACTGTTGGTGGGAATGCAAATTAGTATAGCCACTATGAAGAGCAGTGTGGAGATTCCTTAAAAAACTGGAAATAGAACTGCCATACGACCCATTGCTGGGCATACACACCAAGGAAACCAGAATTGAAAGAGACATGTGTCTCTCAATGTTCATCGCAGCACTGTTTACAATAGCCAGGACATGGAAGCAACCTAGATGTCCATCAGCAGATGAATAGATAAGAAAGCTGTGGTACAAATACACAATGGAGTATTACTCAGCCATTAAAAAGAATACATTTGGATCAGTTCTAATGAGGTGGATGAAACTGGAGCCTATTATACAGAGTGAAGTAAGCCAGAAAGAAAAATACCAAAACAGTATAATAACACATATATATGGAATTTAGAAAGATGGTAATAATAACCCTGTATGTGAGACAGCAAAAGAGACACAGATGTATAGAACAGTCTTTTGGACTCTTTAGGAGAGGGTGAGGGTGGGATGATTTGGGAGAATGTCACTGAAACATGTTTATTATCATATGTGAAATGAATCGCCAGTCCAGGTTCGATGCATGATACAGGATTCTCAGGGCTGGTGCACTGGGATGACCCAGAGGCATGGGATGGGGAGGGAGGTGGGGGGTTCAGGATGGGGAACATATGTACACCCGTGGTGGATTCATGCCAATGTATGGCAAAACCAATACAATATTGTAAAGTAATTAGCCTCCAATTAAAATAAATATTTATTTTTTAAAAAAGAGCTTAAAAAAAACTCTCTATAGCTTAGGGAACTCAAAATTTGATATACTTAAACAGCTATATTTTATAATTCAAATGGTTTCATTTAAAAAAATCTCATGCCAGGCCGTTCCTATATCCGCAGCAGGTCTCCAAAGTGAACAGCCTCTAGCATGTTGGAATGTGGAGAAGGGTTCCATTATATTAGAGCAGCATTTTGAAATACGATATAGTACAAGCTATTTCACCAATATGAATCCAAATGAATTTTTTAAAGCATAAGGAGATCACTGAAAAGAATTATGCTGAAATATTAATAGTTGTGGGTAGAATTGTGGGTAATTTTTTCTGATTTTTTTTCTATATTTTCAAAGTTTTCTATAATGACTATATATTACTTTTTAGAGCTAAAAATAAAGATATTTAAGATGGTTCTAGGGGAAATAGCAAATTAGCTGAGATAACATCTTCAACATCATTAAGACGTCTACCTCCAGGAATTCCCTGGTAGTCCAGTGGTTAGGACTTTGAGTTTTCAATGCCAGGGGCCTGGGTTTCATCCCTGGTCAGGGAACTAGGATCCTGCAAGTTACAAGGTCAAAAATAAAGACTAGACTTCCCAGCTAAGTTGGTAAGATATGAGTTATCCTCACTTTACACATCTCCAAGATTATTTAACATTTTTTTTAGCTTTTTGTGTTTGTTTCATTAAAGAGCATGATGAAGATCTAGGTTTTTTAAGCCTGTTGACCACCATACACCACACTGTCATTTTAAGAGATGTCTAGTGGACTCAGGAGTATAAAAATGGGCCATTTAAACAGTAAACAGCTAATTTCAGATATCTCAAATTTGAAAGTGTATTTTTAAAGCAAAAATGGCTTTACGCTAATTGCTTTGTTCCCTACTTAATACCTGTTTACACTTTAATTTTTTGCAGATAGCATTTCAAGTAAAAGGTTCAGCTATATGTCACAGGAAGAATTTCAAGTAAATGTTTTACTTTTATGAGTAAATACCTCTGTATTACTACACTGAAATCAGAAAGGTTGGTCTCTTTGGCAGAATTGGTATGTTTGTATCACATCTCTATCCTAAAATGACTTTTTACTAGAACACAGAACCAGGAATTAGAAAACCAGGGACCTTAGACCATGTTCTATTTACTGGTCTGATTTTGAGTCACTGGGCCACGCTAAGCTTTAATTCCCACATCTAAAAATGGGGTTAGCATATACCAGTTTACCGAGTTTAGGACTAAATAGAACTGTTTGGGAAAATGCCTATAAATGATACATACAATAAATATAAAGTAGCATTAGAACTACTTTTCTAAAATATTACTCAGTTTTAACCACAATGAGGTACCATCTCATGCTGGTCAGAATGGCTGCTATCAAAAAGTCTACAAACAATCAATGCTGGAGAGGGTGTGGAGAAAAGGGCACCCTCTTATACTGTTGGTGGGAATGCAAACTAGTGCAGCCACTATGGAGAACAGTGTGGAGATTCCTTAAAAAACTGGAAATAGAACTGCCATATGACCCAGCAATCCCACTGCTGGGCATACACACTGAGGAAACCAGAAATGAAAGAGACACGTGTCCCCCAGTGTTCATCACAGCACTGTTTACAATAGCCAGGACATGGAAGCAACCTAGATGTCCACTGGCAGATGAATGGATAAGAAAGCTATGGTACATATACACAATGGAGTATTACTCAGCTATTAAAAAGAATGAATTTGAATCAGTTCTAATGAGACGGATGAAACTGGAGCCTATTATACAGAGTGAAGTAAGTCAGAAAGAAAAACACTAATCCAGTATATTAATGCATATATATGGAATTTAGAAAGATGGTAATGATGACCCTATATGCAAGACAGCATAAGAGACACAGATGTAAAGAACAGACTTTTAGACTCTGTGGGAGAAGGTGAGGGTAAGATAATCTGAGAGAACAGCACTGAATATACAGCACCATGTATATTATCATATGTGAAATAGATCTCCAGTCCAGGTTCCATGCATGAGACAAGGTGTTCCGGGCTGGTGCACTGGATGGGATGGGGAGGGAGGTGGGAGGTGGGTTCAGGATGGGGAACACATGTACACCCATGGCTGATTCATGTCAGTGTATGGCAAAAACCACTACAATATTATAAAGTAGCCACCAATTAAAATAAATAAATAAATAAATTAAAAAACAAAATAACAGCAACAGAAAAATAAAATATTACTGAGTTTTAAGATTTAAAACTATGTTAATTCTGCTTACATTATATATTCAGCACACATCTTTTCATTGTACACATATATCATTCTCTACTGGACTCTATTTTTTATGGTTTCAGTATCTTTTAAGTTGAAATATAATTGATATGTAACATTATATTAGTTTCAGGTGTACTGTCTACCTCTTGTAATCATCTTTAAGTACTGGGTTGGGCAAAAAGTTCGTTCAGGTTTTTTCATAAGCTGGTACAGAAAAACCTGAATAAATTTTTTTAACAACCCAATAGTTTTCTTTACAGGTACAAAGTAGTTGTGTTTCTAAAAAAGACTGTAAAGTCAACTTTCAAAACCATTCTTAACTTATTAGAAGAATACTTTCTCTAAAGGAAGGCCAATTTTTTTTTATAAAAAGAGAATACATTATTTTAGAGATATTGGTTGCTTTCTACTGGTGGGCTTAAAGACAATATGTTTTAATCATAGATATATCACCTTCATGGCAGTTTTTGCTTTTGCAAAGTTCTTTGTCATGTTTTATCATTTCATTGAGGAAGGTGGTATTTCTACATATCTACATATAATTATGCAAGAAAACATCCTAGTCTCAACAATGGTTTTATTATATTTTCGAATTTCCAGAGGTTACAATATGGAAAAACCTGAGTGATCTTAGAAATACATACAATATTATTTTATCTTTATCATTCTCTATTTATTTTACTTTTTATGATAATCAGAAGGCTTCATTTCCTATAAAACAGGAAAACAACAGCTATCCTATATTTAGGGTTAGTGAGAGAGGAGAGCGAAAAAGTTGGCTTAAAGCTCAACATTCAGAAAACGAAGATCATGGCATCCGGTCCTATCACTTCATGGAAAATAGATGGGGAAACAATGGAAACAGTGTCAGACTTTATTTTTTTGGGCTCCAAAATCACTGCAGATGGTGTTTGAAGCCATGAAATTAAAAGACGCTTACTCCTTGGAAGAAAAGTTATGACCAACCTAGATAGTATATTCAAAAGCAGAAATATTACTTTGCCGACTAAGGTCCGTCTAGTCAAGGCTGTGGTTTTTCCTGTGGTCATGTATGGATGTGAGAGTTGGACTGTGAAGAAGGCTGAGTGCCGAAGAATTGATGCTTTTGAACTGTGGTGTTGGAGAAGACTCTTGAGAGTCCCTTGGACTGCAAGGAGATCCAACCAGTCCATTCTGAAGGAGATCAGCCCTGGGATTTCTTTGGAAGGAATGATGCTAAAGCTGAAACTCCAGTACTTTGGCCACCTCATGCGAACAACTGACTCATTGGAAAAGACTCTGATGCTGGGAGGGATTGGCGGCAGGAGGAGAAGGGGACGACAGAGGATGAGATGGCTGGATGACATCACTGACTCAATGGATGTGAGTCTGAGTGAACTGCGGGAGTTGGTGATGGACAGGGAGGCCTGGTGTGCTGCGATTCATGGGGTGGCAAAGAGTCGGACACAACTGAGCGACTGAACTGAACTGAACTAAGAATTTTAGTGAGTTAGAAAATATAGGAATCCCTGGTACATGGTAGACAATCCAATAAACGATCATTTCCTACACACATATACATTTGTTCTTTTATTCTTTTATCCAGTGGTTCTGTCTTACACATAGACTAGACAACTATTTTTGTTACAGAGACAGGATTCTAAATAATCCAATCAGTTGAGAGAGGCTCCATGGCAAATCGTGCTATGGTGTTGGTGCAATAGGTAATGCTAAATTTCTTACTTTCTGATGGTACTAGTTGCCGCCGAAATGCTTCCCCTATCAGTTCCTTGAGTTTCTTCTTCAGATCTCTGCTGGTTTTCTTATAGAAATATAGATCTCTTTCCAGCTGCTGGATTTTATCTTCATAATTTTTTAAAGTTTCCACAATGCCTTCCCCATCTCGCTCTATAAAACAGAAATTTACACTTAAAATCAGTTTAAAATAAATGACTGAAAATCCTAACAGAGCTCCCAGACTCTATTTAAAGGATGAGAAGTATGTTACGTGTTTATCTGTTCCTTGAATGGATTTGTTTTCAGCTACAATATGGATTCTACTACCTGTAAAATGTTTTCAAAGTAGGATGAGGCCTTCCCCATCCTAACCCTT
Organism: Capricornis sumatraensis; assembly: GCF_032405125.1. Taxonomy (NCBI): domain Eukaryota; kingdom Metazoa; phylum Chordata; class Mammalia; order Artiodactyla; family Bovidae; genus Capricornis; species Capricornis sumatraensis. The sequence goes on from NC_091074.1 coordinate 86,224,239, forward strand.
AAAACTATGTATTTTTCATAATTCATAAGCACTTTTTGAGTAGTTACTAACTAAATTTATCCTCAGAACATCAGAAGTAAGGTCTACATTTAGAACTCTGTCCAGCTGCATCAGTGTCTTAAAAGTTTATATCAGGAACTGTGGATATATAAAAGTCATAAGCCTAAGGTTTATAGGCCCAAGAAATATACGACCAGGGAACTTCCCTGGTAGCACAGTAGACAGGAATCCATCTGCCAATGCAGGGAACATGGGTTCAATCTTTGGTCCAGGAAGATTCCACATGCCGAGAAGCAACTAACACCATGTGCCACAACTTCTGAGCAGGTGCTCTAGAGCCTGTCAGCTGCCACTACTGAGCTGGCGTGCTGCAACTACTGAAGCCCCTGCACCTAGAGTCTGTGCTCCACAACAACAGAAGCCATCGTGATGAGAAGCCTGCCACATCACAGTGAAGAGTAGGCCCTAATCTCCGCAACTAGAGAAAGCCTGTGCAGCAACAAAAACCCAGTGCAACCAAAAATAAATAAATAGATTAATTTTAAAAATAAATGCAATGCTTTAAGAAAAAAATGGAGAAGGCAATGGCACCCCACTCCAGTACTCCTGCCTGGCAAATCCTAAGGATGGAAGAGCCTAGTAGGCTGCAGTCCATGGGGTCGCTAAGGGTTGGACCCGACTGAGCGACTTCACTTTCACTTTTCACTTTCATGCATCAGAGAAGGAAATGGCAGCCCACTCCAGTGTTCTTGCCTAGAGAACCCCAGGGACGGGAGAGCCTGGTGGGCTGCCGTCTATGGGGTCGCACAGAGTCGGACACAACTGAAGTGACTTAGCAGCAGCAGCAGCAGCTTAATAAAAAAAAGACTGGGCGTGGGTTCCATTCCTGGAACTAAGGAATGGAACTAAGAATGGATCTAAGAATGGAACTATGGAATGGAACTAAGATCCCACATGCTTTGTGGTGTGGCCAAGAAACTTGAAAATAAAAAAGAAATATACAACCAGAAAAACCAGAAACCTGTCAGAAAAGGCTGAAAGATTAAATTACAAAGGAAAAACCACCAGGAAAAGAGAAGAGGGAAAAAAGCCATAAGTAAACCTCTAGTTTATGCCACAATATAACTTAAAACTTCTAATATTTAGGCATGTTTACGACAGTCCCCTTTGAGTTATGTTCTACAACCAGTAAAATTCAGTTTACTCATCTTCAGAAATACACCTTCAGACCTACTCTCTCCTGCTGGTAAATCTAGAAAATGGTCCTGTGCTCAGTTGCTCAGTTGTCTGACTCTTTGCAACACTATAAACTGTAGCATGCAGGCTTAGTGTCCTTTACTATCTCCTAGAGTTTGCTCAAAGTTATGTCTGTTATATCAGTGATGCCATCAAACCACCTCATCCTCTGTCACCCCCTTCTTTTTTTTGCCTTCAATCTTTCCCAGTGTCAGGGTCTTTTCCAATGAATCAGCTCTGCATCAGGTGGCCAAAGTATTGGAGCTTCAGCTTCAGCATCATTTCTTACAATGAATATTCAGGGCTGATTTCCTTTAGGATTGATCTCCTTGCTGTCCAAGGGACTCTTGAGAATCTTTGCCAGCACCACAATTCAAAAGCATCAATTCTTTGGCACTCAGCCTTCTTTATGGTCCAACTCACACATCCATACGTGACTAATGGAAAAATCATAGCTTTGATTATATGGACCCACCCCTTTGTCGGCAAAGCAATTATCTCCGCTTTTCAATACGCTGTTTAGGTTTGTCATAGCTTATCTTCCAAGGAGCATCTTTTAATTTCGTGGCTGCAGTCACCATCCACAGTGATTTTGCAGCCCAAGAAAATAAAGTCTGTCACTGTTTCCATTGTTTCCCCACCTATTTGCCATGAAGTGATGGACCAGATGCCATGATCTTAGTTTTCAGAATGTTGCATTTTAAGCCAGCTTTTTCACTCTCCTCTTTCATCCTCATCAAGAGGCTCTTTAGTTCCTCTTCACTTTCTGCCATTAGAGTGGTATCATCTGCATATCTGAGGTTGTTGATATTTCTCCCAGCAATCTTGATTCCAGCTTGTGCTTCATCCAACCCAGAATTTTGCATGATGTACTCTGCATATAAGTTAAATAAGCAGGGTGACAATATACAGCCTTGACATACTCCTTTCCCAATTTGAACCAGTCTGTTGTTCCATGTCCACTTCTAACTGTTGCTTCTTGACCTCCATATAGGTTTCTCAGGAGACCAGTAATGTGGCCTGGTATTCCCATCTCTCTAAGAATTTTGCACAGAATGTTTCCTACATAAATATTTTCAGTTACAACTTAGTTATGAAAAACTTGTCCCAGCTATAGTAATGAATGATTTTTAAAATGTTCTCATTTGGCTAAAGCATGAGCTTTTCTGTAAAATGCCAATCACTTGAAAAAACATATTAAAAATTCTATTAAAAGAGCACTTTTAGAGACGTAAGACAGAATAACATGATGTAAAGAGAACATGTTTGAATGAAATGATGTATGGAATCCAGTCAAGGAAGTCCTGTCATCAGGCAACTAGTTGCTAATTAATTGGTTATAAAATTTAACTTACAGGCAGACTGCCTCAACACTCCAATGCATAGATTTTCCAATTTTCTGCTTACTTGGGTTGCTTCTTCCAGATCCCTTTTACCACATTTCCAGCTCTAGATTCACGAGAATGAAGACTCAACAGCTAAGCTGCCTGAACTGAAGTATTCTAGGCACTGAAGTATCGCTAGGCAGTGATTTTGTTACTATAAGAACTGTGTGTGTACCAGTCATAAGCCCAGGTATTGTGGAGACCAACTGCTATGGCAAGTCTTTCCACACCACAGTTGACAGCTGAACTAAACTACTATGTGCTAAGAAACAGTATGTGCCCATCAATGGTAGACTAATTTTGACCTAAGCTATAATCTTTAAAGCATAAAATTTACAACTGATATAACTAAAAGGAGAACTATAACCAGAAATCTTACAGAACCTATTACTTTAATTTTATAAAGGTAAAGTGATTTAAATATCAAGGTTCAATATCCTAGAAATGGGGAACTTTTCAGCTATATATCACCAAGCCAGATGTCATCCCACATTCCTACATAGTAACTAGACAAATAACTAACAGGATTGCAGCAGTTCTCTGTGTGTTGCTGGAGACAGGCAGAGGAGATGGCATTTCAGGCATGAAGTGCCTTACATCCATAGGGGTATCCCAGCATGTGGACCCAAACACACAAAGCACAAAACATGTGTTAGTAGTAATTATTTATGCATGTTAGGCTTTAACTGACCCAGTTCCTTTCCTGATCCCCCTCCTCTACATCATCTTCACACAGCTGATGAGAAGGGGCAGTTACCTTTGAAATGATGTAACAGCAGCTGCATTTTTTGCTCGTGTTCTTTTTGCTGGAGGATCAGTCTCCGGTCACACTGAAATTTCAGATGTTCCAGTGCAGATTCTAACTCACGAACCACATTATCCCGTTCCAGAACTTTCATTTTAATTTCTTCATTCTGTAACTTTAGTTTCCGTTCAACTTCTCGCAAATTAACCACCTAGCAAAGACATTTTTTGACCTTTTAACTGTCGTAGACAGCCTAATATAATAGATTAATTTACTTTTCCTTAGACTTCATAAAGATGAACGCCCTTAATCACCATGGTATAACTAGGCAAATGCTTTGTAACAAACCCACAAAATAACCTAACAGCCTTTTTAATTTGTTGGGATTCTGAACTGGTAACAACTTCATTTTAAATATATACCTGTGGTGGATTCATGTTGATGTATGGCAAAACCAATACAATATTGTAAAGTAATTAACCTCCAATTAAAAATAAATAAATACATAAATTCCCAAAATAAATAAATAAATAAATGTAATGTTGGTCTAACCATCACCCCTCCATCATTTCTTAGACATAATCTTTGTAGTTTACCTTTGTAATCCTATAACTATTTTCCCAGTCTAAAAAAATATCAAGAATTCTAAAGACTCTTGTAACATCTAGATTATTCTCATTTTAAACTCCAAAGTGAATGTTATAAATAAGTGACAGAATTTTTTCAGCTGTAAATAGAGTTTGGCCTGAGACTGTACTTTTTAGTCCAGTGGGTTCCTCTCTGCACTGATATAAAGTAAAAACACTTCAGACAATATCTGTGTCACAGTACTTCTTAATAATGTAAAGACCTTCTCTCTAGAAAAATACTAATTTCTATCAAGGGTTCTTAAGATTAGAAAAATCCACTGACCTTGGCCCTTGCACTAAGACCACCACAAAAGAGTTATCTGTATCAAAGCCTCAGACAATATGTACCATTATTTCTGCCCTCCAAACACCCAGTGATGGGATGCACTCACATCAATGATAGAAGTATAATCATTCTGATAATCATTATCCAAGAGGAGGGCTGTGTATAACACTTCTATTAATTTGTTCATCTTTATTTCACTTGTCTCACAGAATTAGAACTTTATTTTAAAACGTCAGTGTTTTATTTTTCATTAATTGTATATTATCTTAAACTGAATATATTTTTCAGAGAAAAAAGTAATTTACTTGCTTAACATTTCATAATATATATATTAAGAGAAGACACTGGAGAAAAGACAGATATAATTTTCAATGTTATGAATTTTCAATGTTATGAAATCTCTATCAGTAAACTGTCAAATCTGTATAAAATACCTTAATTTATATTAAGCACACCCAGGTTAATGCTAAAATCGATCACTACCTTTGTCACTGATGTACCATTTCATCTCTATTTCAGTTCATAGAATATGATGAGAAAGTATAGGTACCCCTACCCAGCAATGAAGGAAAGGGAATCCAAACCTGGAGGGTCCCTTGATTTTTCATGAATGCTAAGTAGGAACAACCAAATCTAGAAAACATCCAACTAATAGTGCCTGAAGAATATATGGATTAAATTCTTTGGATTTAAAAACTATTTCAAAAAGCATCCTCCTTTCAAGCGACCCTTCAATTTTAAGAACCTCACTAAAATTTAGGCCTACAATACTTGGACAAGCACAAAGATTTCAGATGACAACATTCAGTACTGTAAAGTCTGCATATATGTGAGCTGTATACCCATCTTGATCCCTATTTATAAGAAAACCCTCTGTCCCTGAAAAACAAACCTTATTGAAATATCTGAAAAGAACAGCTCTAATCTCAACAGGACTCAGACAAATTAGTCTTTCTAAGACATTTGCTTCACTATGAGAGAGGTTTTGAAATGAAGCTCTGAGCAAGTTCTGGCGACTCTGGATACTTTCATTCTTGTATTCAATTGCGGCTTCCAAAGCTTCAATCCCTTCTTCAAGTTGGAAAAGAACATGTTCTTCCTAGATATAATACAATAGAAATCACTCATTTTAAATGAAATAGTATAACTTGGACTTCGTCATATTCTAAGATCTTACTAGCTCTTGGGTCTAATGGACATTACCATTCTTCTACCCTTCCCTCAAACCAATCCATGGTGGCTGCCAAATAAGTATCTTGCATTGTGCTTTATTTTCACCACAAAACATCACAGCGTTTTTAGTTACAGAATTCCTCATAAAATAGAAACTCAAATGTTTCTTGAAGATAAGAACTGACCCTCTAGAACTGCATATGGCCAACAGGTATATGAGGAGATAGATATTCAACATCGCTAATCATCAGGGAAATGCAAATAAAAAACCACAGTGTGATATACACCTGTCAGAATGGCCATCATCAAATAACAAATGTTGGTGAGGATATGGAGAAAAGTGAATTCTCATACACGGTTGGTGGGAATGTAAATTGGTTACAGCCACTGTGGAAAACAGTACGGAGGGTTCTCAAAACACTAAAAAAGAACTACTATATGACCCAGCAATTCTACTCCTGGGTACGTATCTGGGAAGAAAAACTAATTTGCAAAGATACATGCACCTCAATGTTCATAGCAGCTTTATTTACAACTGCCAAGGTATGGAAGCGACCTAAGTGTCCATCAATAGATGAATGGATAAAGATGTGGTATATATACACAAAGAAATACTGCTGCTGCTAAGTTGCTTCAGTCGTGTCCAACTCTGTGAGACCCCACAGACAGCAGCCCACCAGGCTCCCCCGTCCCTGGGATTCTCCAGGCAAGAACACTGGAGTGGGTTGCCATTTCCTTCTCCAATGCATGAAAGTGAAAAGTGAAAGGGAAGTCGCTCAGTCATGTCCGACTCTTAGCGACCCCATGGACTTCAGCCTACCAGGCTCCTCCATCCGTGGGATTCTCCAGGCAAGAGTACTGTAGTGGGGTGGCGGAATACTACTTGGTCATAAAAACAAAATTTTGCCATTTGCAGCAGCAACAAGAATGGACCTGAGGGCATTATAGTAAGTGAGTCAGACAGAGAAAGACAAATGCTGTATCACTTATACGTAGAATCTAAAACTTACAACAAACTAGTGAATGTAACAGCAAAAAAAGAAGCAGACTCACAGATACAGAGAACAACATAGTGGTTACCAGTGGCAGGGCACATAATAGGGGTTGGGGAGTGGGAGGTACAATCAACTGGGAGTAAGACAGGCTACAAGGATATATTATACTACACAGGGAATATAGCCAATATTTTATAGTAACTGTACCTTTAAAAATTGTATTAAAAAATAAATAAAAATTAAAAATGGACACTCTACCACTCTGCAAACATAATTTGCTCATTCCTATCTCTATGCCTTATTTGACAGTGTTCTATCTAAAATGACCTTCTTTCTTATATCTATCAATACATACCATGTTTTTCATAATCCAGCTCAAGATTCTGATTCACCAATGCTGCCTTAATTCAATCTTCCACCAAATGATCACTGCATTGCTTTGGATAAATAATGTATTAAGTATAGCTTTATTAGGTTTCCCTGGTGGCTCAGTGATACAGAATCTGCCTGCCAATGAGGAGACGTGGGTTTGATCCCTGGGTGAGGAAGACTCCCTGGAGAAGGAAGTGGCAACCCACTCCGGTATTCTTGCCTGGGAAATTCCACGGACAGAGGAGTCTGGCGGGCCACAGGCTATGGGGTTGCAAAAGATTCGGGCATGACTTAGTACTAAACAACAACAACAACATAGCTTTATTACATTATCTATAACTTGATTTTTATATTCATCAAGATTTAGAGTTTTATCAACTCTCTGTCTCTTCTCCTCAGATGGAGTAGAATTCCTCAAGAGAAGCAAAATGTTTTCCACTTTTTTGTTTCTTCCATAGGGCCCAGGAACTGTCCTGGGCACTCAAGAATTCCTTAAATACTCAAACGTTTTGCTGAATTTTAGCCTCTCAGACCTTTAGATCTGCAGGGCTGGGGGTTGACTTTGACAGCCTTGAGGGGAAAACCTCATTCTGTGGTCCTTGGCAAAGCTACCCAAATTAAGTTATAAAATAGGGCAGTAGAAGCTCATGATGTCACATAACCTCCAGTCAAATTTGTCTTTCTTTCATCAACTCAATGAACAATAATGTTATTAAATCCTCTCCCCTGTTCCTTCTTAATCAGCCCTTCAACTTCTTCTCATACTTGCTCAAATCTAAAACACTACAGAGATACAGCAAGGTGATTCCCAGCCACTTACTTTTTGTTAGTAACTTTCCCTTACTTTGGACCTTGACCATAAATATTTGCAGAGAAAATTCAGGCTCAAAAGTTCATCTTTGTCTGATAAAATAATAAGTTATGGTTACCACTGTCAACTGAAATAAAATTTTGAAAAAAGACAAAGTCTGGGACAATTTGGTAGCCAATATATGCAACATCTTTTACACAGTTAAAAAAATAATGATGAAGAGAAGCCACATGTTCCCCTAAATGAAAACTCCTAAAAGGTATTTCTATTGGGGGCTGAATTTTGCATATTTACTTGGCTAGGACTTAGTGTGGAACAATGCTTCCGTACTTTCTAAAACAATTAACCCTTAATGCTCTAGGCCTTTGTTATAGATGATGAATTACCAAGTATCACCCAAGAAAGATGCATAAAGAAAAGGTATCTTCTTTAGAAGAAATGAGAAAAAGAGTCCCTCAAATCATTTTTTGTGTTCTGTGAAAACCTCAGCTGAGAAAGGCCATACTCAAGGCAACTGTGAGTCTCCCTATCCCTGGCAATGCTAGGAAGGGGCCACATTCATGGACCTCTCATGAGAGGACATCACAGTCTCTAGTCAAGCCTTGCTTATGGCACCAAACAGGTGACAAGGAAACTCAGTACATCTGACAAAGTCTCAAGGAAACAAAGTTGATCAGGTTTATCATTTTTATGTTTGGGTAGCAAAGGTGAAGGGAATCATCCAAGTGATCCGTCATAGAGTACTTCCAGTTCCAAAGCATACTGACTTACTTCAGGTGACAACACGGTACCATTTTTAAGTTTCTCATCCACGCTGTTTCTTTGTCTCTGCAGCTGATCCTTTTCTCTCTGGAGGGCTTGTACTTGTTCTGAAATCTTTATTTTCTCCTCAGCTGTGCTGCTCTGGAGCTGCACATTCTTTTCAGACAACTCTTGGTCCAACAAGCTCAGGCGAGTTGATATTTTTAAACTGTCTGTGTTCAAAGCCTAAAAAGTTAATCAACCAGACACCCTAAGGTCAGTTATTAGAAATACAGACTTTTTCCTAAATAAATTAGGAAAAAACAGAGAGAAAACTACTATGTGGACATATTTTTAGCTCTTACATTATTATTTTCTCCCATGGATTTTTTTTTTTGGGGGGGGGGGCGGGCTTCATTTTCTAAGTCTTAAGTTGAATGTCTTTTTTAAGTGGAGATTTAAAAAAAATGTTTTTATTATTTATTTGGCTGTGCCTGGTCTTGGTATTTCATCAAAATAATTACATGTATATACCACCATAAGGTTTATAATTTTTTTAAAAAGTAGTCTCCTACGCCACCCTTCTCTGATTCCTGCTCCCTAGAAATGACCATCTTTAACCTTTCAAGCTATTTCTTCTGGTTTATGTCCATGTTTCTAAATAACATTACCAATTTTAGATACTGTCTACTGGTTGTCTATTATGAAAGATAAGATTTAGCACTCTTATGCCTCCTTGTCTGTATTTCCCCTCCTTATATTCTCCCAACTTAAGTTATATTACAGTTTTTATTTAAATCAATAGTTTACATGACTTTGTGAATATTATTCATAACTGAACTATCTAGGACAAAATTATCATATTTCCATCTGGAACAATTTTTTTGGTTACCTTGTAACTAATTCCTTTCCAATAGAACTATAAAATTCCTCTCAACATTATTTTTTCAGTTGATCAAAACTTAATCAGGGAATATTTTCATTCTCTTCTCTTCTGGAAACATTTTGCCTAGAGTCTCCATCCTCCTGCTCCAAACTAGACTATAGTTGTTCCTGGACTTCCTTTGGTACTATTGAAAATTTCCAATTAGAGCACATTTTCTGGGTCCCAAGTCTTTCTTTTCCATAGCTTGTATCCTCATTTTAAGGAGCACATCCTCTAGTAGTTTCATGAGACAGGCTGGGTTATAGATAATTTTTTTCACCTGAAAATGTCTGTATTCTGCCTTCCCATTTAATTTATATTAGTCTAAAAAGAGAATCTTTGTTTGGATACCATTTTCCTTATGAGTTTTAAGACTGCTTCATGTCTTCTAATGAAGAAGGTTGAGCACTCTAGTGCCATTCTGACTCTCAAGATTTATACAATGATATGCTTTTGGTAGTCTTTTCTATGCCCTTGATAAACTATTTCAACCCAGAGTTTCATATCTTCAGTGTTGGCAATTTTTTGTATCATGTCTTTGATAATCTCCTCTTCCCCTGTTGCCTCTGTTTTATCTTTCTGGAATTCCTGTTACTTGGATGATGGACTTTGTGGGTTTATCTGTCAATTAAATTTTATTCCTCTTATTTTCTATTTACTTTCTGAGATGTTTCTTACCATTATCCTTCAGAGCTTTTAATTTCTAAAAGTTCTTTCATGTTTTTTACAGCCTGCAATTCTTGCTTTATGGATGGGAGTATCAGCTTTTACCTCCTTGAGCACAGTAAGATTTTTAAAGTTTTTTCAGCTCCTTGTTCTATCTCTAATTTCTCTGATCACCTTCTTCTTTTTTTTTTTTTTTGGCCTCCATCTTTAATGTTAGTAGCATTCCTGAGATCTCCATCATACTTAAGAGTCAGGTAATAAAATGCTGATACTGTGGTGGGTTAAGATTTATGACAGTAGGATATACCTGCAACCTGGACACTTAGTTGGGGGCTCCCAAATGTAAATTTTTAGGGTATTTTTTCCTGGGACTATTTCAGAAAAATCTACCAATCTTCTGCTGGGAAGTATAAGTCTGGCTGCCTGCATTTAGGGATATATGAAGGGGTTAGGGAATGGATATCTCAGGATTCAGACTTTCATTCATTCCCTGTTTATTTTGACTTACCCCAGCCCTTTGCTGTACTTGGCTCAATCTTCAGAAAATAAATCATCTAGTCCAGAATTAGAAAAGGATGGTTTCCCGACCATGCCCTGTTTTCATTCTCAAGCCTCACTCCTCCCTTCTAAAATTCATGGTCCCTTAATTTCTGAGTTTTTTTTCATGTTTATGTGAATTATAGCTTGTGAAGCTGTTACTAAGAAAGCTAAAGATAAAGGCTTGACTCTCACTGGTATCCCTCATCTAGGCACTTGGATTTCAGCTTTTTCTGTTCTGCTAAGCCAGTAACCACTTATCTATCTCCTTTCCAGCTTACATTTTTTGGGTAACCTTTTGTCTTCTGTCATCTCCCCTACTATTTTTTCCCTTTATGTGTTTATAGGTTTTCTTCAGTAATAGCTCTACTAAAATATAGTTCATATACATCGATTTAAAGTGTATAATTTGATGGTTTTAAGTATATTTGCAAACTTGTGCAACCATCACCATAATCAATCTCAGAACATTTTCAGCAGTCTCTCAGAAGAAACTCTATGCCCACTAGCACTCATTCTACTTCCTCACCAAGCCCTGATCCAGTTCTAAGTAACCAGTATTCTACTTTCTGTCTCTATGAAACTGTCTACTATGACTGACTTTTTTCATTTAACATAATGTTTTCAGAGTTCATCCATGTTGTAGCACGTATCAGTGCTTCATTCCTTTCTACTGTTGAATAATATTCCGTTATATGAATGTGTACCACATTTCGTTTATATATTATCAGTTGAAGGACACTGGGTTGCTTTCATTTTTTTACTATTACGAATAATACTGTTTTGAATATTCATGTACAAGTTTTTGTGTGCACTTATGTCTTCACTTGATTTGAATGTACACCTAGGAGTGGATTCTATGTTCAACATGTTATCCAAAGTAACTGCACCATTTTACAATCCCACCAGCAATGCGTAAGAGTTCCAATTCCTTCACACCCTCACTAAAATTATTTTTCTGATTATAATCATCCTAGTGGGTATGAAGCAGGATCTCATTTAAATTTTGATTTGCATTTACCGGATGGCTATGATGTTGAGCATCTTTCAACGTGCTTACTGGCCATTCACAAATCTTTGGAGAAATTTCTATCTGAATCCTTTGCCCATTTTTAAACTGGGTTGCCTTTTTATTACTGAGCTTTTAAAGAGTTCTACATCTGTTCTAAATACAGACTTAATGATGTACAAACACCTTCTCCCATTCTATGGGTTATCTTTTCAGTTTCTGGATGGTGTTCTTTACATTACAAATGCTTTTAATATTGATGAAGTCCAATTTATCTAATTTTTTCTGTTGTTTGTGTTTTAGGTGTAATATTCAATAAACCACTGCTTAACCTAAGGTCACAAAAAGTTATACTTATGTTTCTTTCTAAGATGTTTATAGTTTTAGCACTTACATTTAGGTCTTTGATTCATTTTATTTGTACATGGTATGAATTTAGACTTTTTAAGATAAATTTTTTTAAAATTTACTTTTGGCTGTGCTGGGTCTTTATTGCTGAATGGACTTTCCTCTAGTTGTAGTGAGAGCAGGCCACTCTAGCTGTGGAGTGAGGGTTTCTCATTGCAGTGGCTTCTCTTGTTGTGGAGCACGGGCTTTAGCATGTGGGCTGCAGAAGTTGAAGCTCATGGGCTATGGGGTACAGGTTCAATAGTTGTGGCACACAGGCTTAGTTGCTCCACGGCAGGTAGGATTTTCCTGGACCAGGGATCAAACTTGTGTCTACTGCATTGGCAGGTGGATTCTTTACCAATGAGCCACTAGGGAAGCCTTAATATAGGCTTTTTTATACTGTGTTTCTTATCTGAAATGGATACGATCATATCTTATAGTAAATACTGAAAAAATATGTAATATGCTTTGTTTTATCTTTTGTAATATCCTCTGTTCAAAAAGAACCCTGAAATATGTCTCAAGTTTCTCTTCTGTTTAATTAAAACTATCTTCAAAGAATCAATTTTGCTATGATCTACTGGCTTCCCTGGTGGTTCAGAGGTTAAGGCATCTGCCTACGATGCAGGAGACCTGGGTTCGATCCCTGGGTCGGGAAGATCCCCTGGAGAAGGAAATGGCAACCCACTCCAGTACTCTTGCCTGGAGAATCCCATGGACGGAGGAGCCTGGTGGGCTACAGTCCACAGGGTCACAAAGAGTCGGACACGACTGAGCGACTTGACTTCACTTCACTGTGGGTTTCATTTATTTGCACTCTATGCTTACCTCAGTATATTCTTACTTCCTAAATATTACATCTCGTTGAAACTAGAAAACATCTACTTTCTTTTCTTTGTTCTTCCTGCATCATAAAGTAAATGTATTTCAGGAATAAGAGTTTCCTTCTCACTCCTTTCTTTTTCTGTTTTTTCTTTTTTGATACAGAACGTATCATAAAGGTCCCAGGTATTTTCTTCTGTCTATTCACTTGATACATTGATTTGTAAATCCTCTTTGCTGTCATTACATGTTTCTTTTTTGCGGGGAGGCGGGCAGCTTCTAAAACCTGACCCTGACAGCTAGTGTGGACAAGTTACCTGGATGGAGCACCAGCAACTAGGCTGGATAGAAGGGCTACCCCTACCCCAATGTCCAATAGCCTGCTGCTAAAAGCTATCTCGACATGTTTGGGAAACAGAAGACAGAACAGAGGTTAAGTGAAGATCTTGTTCACATGTTACACTAAGGTGGAGAAGTTAAGAACATGTCAAAAAATCACCCCAGACCTAGTGGTACATCTATGCTGGATGAAAGGTAGGTTTTTAAAGAGGCAGAGCTTATTCCATGATTCCACGACTGACCTCAGACTCAAGGTCAGCTGGAGGCAAAGGTTTGTGCAGAAAGTTTTTTTTTACAATTTTTAAAAATTGAAGTATAATTGATTTATAATGTCGTACCAATCTCTGCTGTACAGTGACTCAGTTATATACATATATACATTATTTTTTATATAATCCATAATGGTTTATCACAGGACATTGAATATAGTTCCCTGGGCTATACATTAGGATCTTGTTGTTTATCCATTCTAAAGTAATAGCTGGGATCTACCAACCCCAAACTCCAAGTCCATCCCTCCCCCACTCTCCCTTGGCAAACACAAGTCTATGAGTCTGTTTCTGTTTTATAAACAGGTTCATTTGTGCCATATTTTAGATCCCATATACAAGTGATATTATATGGGATTTGTCTTTCTCTTTATAGAGAAAGTTTTCTTAAAGTCTAGGGCAAGTCAGCTTTATTTTCAGATGCTACTGTTGCTACTGCTATTATTAAAAAAACTTCTCCTGGTCCTTATAATACTTCTACAGTCATTTCTAAAAACCTGAAACTGAGGTAAAGTCCTTCATAAAACCACTTATCTGAATGGCTCATGAAACCCAAGTCCTACAACAAAAATTTTTGTAAAGATACTCCAGTCTATAACTAGAAAAATAAACAAATCTGTATTATACAAAGTCTTCTTTCTTTTGTAGGAATTGTAAGTAGTAGTATCAGTTCAGTTCAGTTGCTCAGTCATGCCGACTCTTTGCGACCCCATGAATCGCAGCACGCCAGGCCTCCCTGTCCATCACCAACTCCCAGAGTTCACTCAGACTCACGTCCATCGAGTCCGTGATGCCATCCAGCCATCTCATCCTCTGTCGTCCCCTTCTCCTCCTGCCCTCAATCCCTCCCAGCATCAAAGTCTTTTCCAATGAGTCAATTCTTTGCATGAGGTGGCCAAAGTACTGGAGTTTCAGCTTCAGCATCATTCCTTCCAAAGAAATCCCAGGGCTGATCTCCTTCAGAATGGACTGGTTGGATCTCCTTGCAGTCCAAGGGACTCTCAAGAGTCTTCTCCAACACCACAGTTCAAACACATCAATTCTTCAGTGTTCAGCCTTCTTCACAGTCCAACTCTCACATCCATACATGACAACAGGAAAAACCATAGCCTTGACTAGACGGACCTTAGTCGGCAAAGTAATGTCTTTGCTTTTGAATATGCTATCTAGGCTGCTCATAACTTTTCTTCCAAGGAGTAGTAGTATAGTTGGATCATTTTCAAGTCTGTTCTTCCAGATTACCAATGTTCACTCAACCTTCACCCAATGTTCACTCTCTAATGGTACAGATTATTTTTAAAATATCCACTAAGGCTTCCATAGGAAATGGCAAGCAAGTTATTCTAAATGGTTTCATAGTTTCTGTTTGGGATAATAAAAAGTTTGGAAATAGATAATAGTGATGTTGTAAACACTGAATATAATTAATGCTGATGAACTATACACTTTAAAATGGTCAAAATGGTAAATTTTATGTTATGTATAACACACTACAATTTTTTAAATATCACCAAAAGTTAATAATAGATAACTCATACTTGGTAGAACACTGAACATTTTACTTCAAAACTGCAATAGATTTTACTGATGGTCATTAAATAAGCACTAATAAGCCAAATACACTGAAAACCAGAAAAGTTTTCTTTTGGTTTCTAACTTCACAGTGGTTTGATTTACCTTATAGAAAAATAAATCTCAATTTATATGGCTTACAACCAGAGTCAAAGAGCATATTAAACAGAATACCTGACTAGATCGCAACTTCTTACTTTCCAGGTGGCTCTTCTCCTGTAACAGGGCCTCCTTCTTTGAAACTATGGCCTCCCGTTTCTTTAAGTCTTCTTCCAGCTCCTCTAATTCTTGGCGTTGGTTCAGAACTTTCTCTACTTCTTCATCTAACCATTTCTTTTGTTTATCCAATTTCTACATTAAAAGTCCAAAGAAATGTTACAATTTGTTTTTCTTCACCATAAAAATTATATGGTAATAATATAACTTCAGACTAACTAAACACCTTAAATGAACATTTAAAAGCTATCTGGAACACCATAAATGAACAGTGAGAATAACAAAACAGTGTCTGTCCAAAACTGTCAAGAAGTGGTTCTAAGTTAACATCTTCCTTTGTTGTTTTATAAGGAGTTAAAATTTATTCCTTGAAAATGCTTGAGTCTGGGATTTTTAAGGCTGTCAATTTTCTTTATATATACTGAGAGTCAGTTCTGAGAACACGCTGGAAATCTTATCTGTTCCAGAGGTGCTTACCTCTATCTCAGCACTAATGAATGAGCTCCTTGCCTGACTGCAGGGACAAAGCTTTTTGCCTCTCTAGCCCCAGTGCCTGCTATACTGCCTTGCCTATGATTGACTCTTAATAAAATGTTATATGAATGACTGAATGAATTTCTGATTCAATTAACCAAGGAGGTGACTAAATGAATAGCCATAGTGGAAAGACATAGGTGATAAGGCATGAAAATCTACTCTGCATTGTAACCTGTCAACATCAAATAATTACAAAATAAAGTGCGCTGTAAAGATTTTCAAAATAAGCATCTCAGTATTATCTTGAGCTAAGGGTACCTAGAAATAAGTACAAACAAAAATGTGAGTGGAATAACTGTCCAAGATGGACTCTACCAAGTGCCCACCTGCACTGGGACAGAGTAATGAAGCAATGCTTCCTAAATAACAAGAAAACAAATCAATATAGTATTATTTTCCAGTTCTTCTCAAACTTGATAAAAAAAAAAATCTGTTCCCAGAAATCTATATTAAGACAATAAGACAGTGAATATGCATGAGAAAAAATGAGCAAAGTGGCCAAGGCAAAGTGAGATCCAGAGTCCAGGGCTCTGTAGTTTTTCATCCAGACCTAGATAGTATGGCCCTATAAGCAACAGCACATGTGAATAATACTAAACCCTAAAATAGCAGCTCTACAATTACTAGAACAGTAAGAATATCCCAGAACAATGACAGAAATACTTTAGTTTTGTTATATCCAGCTCTATCTTAGAAACGCCACACATGAGACCCTATGAAGACTAGCAACACATTCTACAAACATTTCTTGACTGAGTGGGGTTTGAAAGTTAAGTAAGAGATCTTCTGTAAGCTCCATTCCAATAAAAGAGAAACCAAAAAATGATGACTGTTGATAATAAATGCTGTATGCAGCTAACTCCTAGATATATGTATGCCAAAATGGAGGGTGGGATCGGTTCTGAGAAATGGAAGTAACATCAATGCCTGCCTCAGAGTAGGCAATACTTTAGCTGTGCTTTGAGGACTGGGTGCTGTGCTGTGCTTAGTCACTCAGTCGCGTTAGACACTCTGCGTCCCCATGGACTGTAGCCCGCCAGGTCCAGGGAAGCCCTTGAGGATTGGGTAGCAGTCTGCTAACGTAATAGGTGTTTTAGAGAAACAATAATAAATGAATGAATTTTCCTGCGCTGGAAATAATAAAGTTATGATCTGTGCAATTCACAGTATCTTAGTAAGTTTTCTGAAAATTTCTTACTTTGTCTCTTCTCTCTTACAGTAAATAGTCCTACCACACAGTGCCAATTTTAAATACTTCTTCTTATAAAAGAGTTTCATATCAAAACAAGGTCCTATTATAAGTTTTTTGGATAGTCATATTGATTAATTTATAATCTTTAGAGTCAAATTCTGGAAAATGTTGTTTTAGAACACTAAAAAGCAGGAAGGTTTTTTTTGTTTATTATTATTTTAACCCAATAAAGTCAATGCAGGCTGTGAGAACCTATTATTGTATTCATTTAAATTTAGATTCTTAACATTTTGTAAAGCGGCGCTAACTAGTCTATGCTTTCCTACCACTGCTACTCCTCCACATACCCTTCCACCCAGAAATAATATTACCAGGCATGTCAGAGAGAAAGCTCTTTAACTAATTTCTAAAAAGCACTAGTAAACTAACTGAGAACACATGCATGTCCTAAATCTTACTGTTAAAATATTAATATATAAGACTTAAGAAGAGCAAATAATATTTTCAGAATTAGGTTGATGCATTTGCATTTGAGGGTAATTATAGTTTTAAGTACAGTAATTTTTAAGACTTTTAGTACTGTGATTCCTAATTTACATAAAATTTTGTTTCTTTGAACTTTGATATTAATTTATTAATTTCATTTTTTTAAATGTGGCATTAAGACAATAGCTTTTTAATATATGACATATGTTGCATATACAATTTGGTTGTGTTTGAGTAGAGAGCTCTTTTTGTTAGAAATATATCTGTTTCCAGAGGAATAAACCAGTCTTGACATAAGGATAAACACAATCTAGTTTTCATGTTTACATTTCACAACATTCAAATAAACTCATTTCTACTGAAGTAAGAATACAGCATTCATGTTGATGTTTGGTAGAAACCAACACAATACTGTAAAGCAATTATCTTTCAATTTAAAATAAATAAATTCAAAACAAAACAAAAGTACACCAAATTTCTGGATGAGAAATTAATTTTTAATAACAGAAATGTTTCAGGAGAAATATTAGAAATTTTGTACTCCAGTGGAAGAGTCTAGTGTTTGAAGATTTCATTTAGAGTCCACCTCTTTTTACCTCTACTTAGACAATCATCAAATTGAAAAGAAACCAGGAAACACTAAATAGAATTGACAAACCTGGAGTTGGTCTATACTTCCAAACGAACCTTTTCTCCTTTTCATCTTAAATGCATCAAGGTCCTCAGCTTTCAGTTTTAGATCTTTCTGTTCTGTTTTTAACTGCAGTTCCTATAGAAAACAGGAATTTAAATCACCTTATTGCTTTTACTACATGGCCATCATTAAGTATTTATGCAGATAATCAATTTAATATTTACTTTCCTACTTGCAAAGAGAAAGAAAACAAGTAGATGAAGCCTGGGGCTATTAAGGAAGAAAATAATGTTAGCCCTTCATTCAAGCAATAAAATCTCACAGCAAAAATCAGCATTTACTAGGAAAGCTAGGTATTTTTTTCATTTTTCGCCTGTGTTACAAATTATAGTAACAGGGGTAAGAGTATGAAAATTATAAATCCACTTTTCTCTTGCCTTTCTGAGTTCATTACCTTCAGTGAGTCCACCCAAGGTACCCATATACAACAGGGATATTAGAATTTATCACAGGAGAAATGTAAAAAGAAAAGTAATACTCAGGTTCCAGCATTCAAAACTCAGATTTTGCAGCATGAGAATAGTCTTTCAAGACTGATCATGGTCCTCTGAAGAGTATTTTCCAAATTCCTTCAGTTTCCATTCACATCTTAAGAGTCAAGTCAAGAGGGCCCATGTGTTCTACTGGGGTTTAGAGACGATGTTACTGTCCACCACCAAAGCTTAGCAGGAATCTGGAAGGAGGCCATGAACTCAAAGTGGGCTGGTCCGCACTGCTATTTCTTACTGGTCCATGATGGATAAGTACAGAAATTAAAAGTAAGTGTTTAGAACCTTTTACAACAATTCAACAGAATAATTTTATGTCTATTGAATCTAATAATTAAAAGATAGACTTATTGCATATTTTAATTTTTATTTCATTTTTCTACTAGTTCTTGTTTTCCAAAGGTATTGGGCTCTGACAAATTCATAATAAAGTGAAAATTGTACCTTGTGTGTGTGTGTGTGTTAGTTGCTCAGTTGTGTCCAACTCTTTGTGACCCCATGGACTACAGTCCACCAGGCTTCTCTGTCCATGGAATTTCCCAGGCAAGAATACTAGAGTGGGTTGCCATTCCCTTCTCCAAGAGATCTTCCCCACCCAGTGATCAAATCCGAGTCTCCTGCATTGCAGGCAGATTCTTTACCATCTGAGTTACCAGGAAAGACGCCCAAATGGTACAGTTTCCATAGGGAATTTTGGAAGTACTGAAAAAAAGGAAGTAAAAGGGAAGTCTACCATTTTCCAGGTCTGGAAATGGCAGAAAGGAGGAAAAAGAGAGTAAGAAATATGTGTGTCCCAGTTTTCCTCTTGAGTTTTGACCTAGGAAGTTTTGACCTGTCACTGAGGGCAGAGAGAATGGGGACTGCAGTGCAGAGGCTTCACACCCACATAAGTCCATGCAGTCTTGCTGAAAGAACAGAACTATGATCAGGGAACAGCAACTAATTGGACTCCTTGCACTTGGAGAATAAGGATGACGAGGTAAGGACAAATAGGGAAAAGAGATGAAGCCAAAGCTCCTCTACACTCTACACTGAAAGTGAGACCAGTCTATAGACTATACTGACTTCACACCAGGGGCCAGGAGGGAAAGGTGGAAAGGGAGAGCAGATTCCAGCCAGTCACATGCAAGAACCAACTGAAACTCCGGAAGTCCCTCCTCCTCAACTCCATGTGATGCAATAAAGCTGCACAATGGAACACCACATACACTAGAGCCTACCTTTGAGAAGCATGGAGAGGAGGAAATTGAATATTCTTGTTCAAGAGAACTGAGAATTATTTGAAGAAAATGTCTAAACTATCAGAATAAAGTTTGAACAGATTGGATATTTGGTTAGTTCCTATGATATTTCCAGCAATTATTATGACATGGATTGGGCTGGTCAGGTTGGGAGGAGTGTCATAAAGAACACAAGGCTACTATAGATTCAATAAAGAATTTTTCTATGCCCACTTGAGTTGAATTATGGGTGAATTCAGACCCTCTTATATTTACTAACCATTAATTTTTCATGCTTCCCTATTGCTTGTTCACAGTTGTAATTCAGCTTCTGTCACAGTCACGGCGACTTTAGGATGCTGAAATAAAGGCACCTTATACCAGGGCTGACTCTCTACTATTCGTTTTTATACACATGCTTTGAAAGTATGTAACAGGTGATCTAATTCCCTCTTCTGTATGTTGCTCTAGACATTATTACCTTTACCACATATTGTAATCTCTAACATAATATTAAAATAGCTGTCTACCAGGTACTATGCTATGCTTTTTACATCTATTTAATTATCCCATTTAATCCTCACAATAATCCTATGAAACAGATACCATTATAAATCCCATTTTACAGATGAGGAAATTGGTGCTTAGAGAAGTAAAAGTCCCATATCACACATTGATCCACAATTTCAGGGGTTCCCATACCTCTTCTTTACTATTTCAGTTAAGAACTGCTGCTCTAAGAAGAACCTATGCAGAAGTCCTAGTATTCACTGGAAATGGTTTAGTCACGTGAAAAATGAAATGTTAGAAAGCTAGTTCTGAACAAGATGTCCCTTAGGACTCTGAGCAGATGCTGTTTTTGCATGAAGTAATAGAAATTTCAATATATCTTCAGGGCAGACTGTTCCTTTTCCTGAAATACTGAGAGATATGGCTAGAAGGAACAAAATTACCCTAGATAAAGTGCTAAGTTTTAGTTACCGGAAGAGTTGCATTTCAGCAGACTATGTGTTCTACTCAAAAGCTTCTTTCTCTTCCTTAAACAAAGATTTAGAGGTGCTATGTCTTGGTTTAAGCCAGGATTCGTGAGAGATGAGAAGCTGAGACCCAAAGACCACAGGACTGAGAGGCAGGCCTGCTCCTCAAATTGAAGGAAGGACTGCAACACACAAACCAGGCTGTTGGCAATGAATGAGAACTGACCATCAGAAGATTCAGCCTGTGGAACTTTTTAGTTCACTGGATACGGGTAAGGAGGAAGAGGACACAGTCAAGAGTGATTGATAAATTTCTAGTTTACTCAACTGAATGCACTGAAACATCATGTAAAGTACACAAGAAAATTTTACTTTCTCCCCCATTAAGGGAGCAGGGAGGAAGAGTAGTGAGAAGATAAGTAAGAAAGATCCTGAATTCACCTATAAGTCAGTCAGTTCGGTCGCTCTGTCGTGTCCAACTCTTTGCGACCCCAGAGACTGCAGCACACCAGGCCTCCCTGTCTATCACCAACTCCCGGAGTTTACTCAAACTCACGTCCATTGAGTTGGTGACACCATCCAACCATCTCATCTTCTGTCATCCCCTTCTCCTCCCACCTTCAATCTTTCCTAGCATCAGGGTCTTTCCCAATGAGTCAATTCTTCACATCAGGTGGCCAAAGTATTGGAGTTTCAGTGTCAGAATCAGTCCTTCCAATGAATATTTAGGACTGATTTCCTTTAGGATGGACTGGTTGGATCTCCTTGCTGTCCAAGGGACTCTCAAGAGTCCTCTCCAACACCACAGTTCAAAAGCATCAGTTCTTTGGTGCTCAGTTTTCTTTGTAATCCACTCTCACATCCATACATGACCACTGGAAAAACCACAGCTTTGACTAGACAGACCTTTGTTGGAGAAGTAATGTCTCTCCTTTTTAATATGCTGTCCAGGTTGGTCATAACTTTCCTTCCAGGAGTAAGTGTCTTTTAATTTCATGGCTGCAATCACCATCTGCAGTGATTTTGGAGCCCAAAAAAATAAAGTCTGACACTGTTTCCACTGTTTCCCCATCTATTTGCCATGAAGTGATAGGACCAGATGCCATGATCTTCGTTTTCTGAATGTTGAGTTTTAAGTCAACTTTTTCACTCTCCTCTTTCACTTTCATCAAGGGGCTCTTTAGTTCTTCTTTGCTTTCTGCCATAAGGGTGGTGTCATCTACATATGTGAGATTATTGATATTTCTCCTGGCAATCTTGATTCCAGTTTGTGCTTCATCCAGTCCAGCATTTCTCAAGATGTACTCTGCATATAAGTTAAATAAGCAGGGTGACAATATACACCCTTGACATACTCCTTTCCAAATTTGGAAACAGTGTGTTGTTCCATGTGCAGTTGTTACTTGCTTCTTGACCTGCATACAGATTTCTCAAGAGGCAGGTCAGGTGGTCTGGTATTCCCATCTCTTGAAGAATTTTCCACAGTGTGTTGTGATCCATACAAAGGCTTTGGTATTAAGATATTAAGAAGAGGTGGAAGAATATACACAAGAACTATACAAAAAATATCTTCATGACCCAGATAATCCCAATGGTATGATCACTCACCCAGAGCCAGACATCCTGGAATGTGAAGTCAAGTGGGCCTTACGAAGCATCACTATGAACAAAGCTAGTGGAGGTGATGGAATTACAGCTGAACTATTTCAAATCCTAAAAGATGATGCTGTGAAAGTGCTATACTCAATATGCCAGCAAATTTGGAAAACTCAGCAGTGGCCACAGGACTGGAAAAGGTCAGTTTTCATTCCAATCCTAAAGAAAGGCAATGCCAAAGAATACTCAAACTACTGCACAATTGCACTCATCTCACACACTAGCAAAGTAATGCTCAAAATTCTCCAGGCCAGGTTTCAACAGTACGTGAACCGTGAACTTCCAGATGTTCAAGCTGGATTTAGAAAAGGCAGAGGAACCAGAGATCAAATTGCCAACATCCACTGGATCATCAAAAAAGCAAGAGAGTTCCAGAAAAACATCTATTTCTGCTTTATTGACTATGCCAAACCCTTTGACTGTGTGGATCACCTATAAGACAACCCAATAAAGATGCCAATGGTTGGATGTGTGAATCCATAGCTCTAATGGCAAATCTGGTATTAAGGATTAAACCTGGGAGTTGTCAGAGTTAAACTGCAGTCATGGGAAAAGAAATGAGATGTCACCCAGGCCAAAGTACGGAAGAAAAAGAGGACATAGGCTAGAGTCTGGAGTAATTCCCGTAAGTAAAGAAACAATAGTGTAGGATAAGCTAGCAAAGACAAAGAACAAGCAATCAGAGAAGAAAAAAACAAGGTAAATATAACTTTACAAATGCAAAGGGGGAAATATCTCAAGATGGAGGAAGCAGTTAACTATGTTGAATGCAGTGTTAAGGACTTCAGTCACAGAGAGAGCACTGATGTACTTCTCAAGAGCTTGAAGTGAATGGCACCGCCAAGACCCAGAAATCAGACTGGAGAAGACAAGAGAACAAATGAAAAGAAAAGAAACATAATCAAATATAGTAAACTTTTCCAAGCAGTTTGGTTATAAAGGGAAGAAGAGAGAGACAGAAGTATAAAGTTAATGAAGAATAATTTTCGGATGAGAAAAATCTAAGCTGTTTAAAGAAAGAATCTAGCAGAAAAAGAAAAGCTGGAAATATAGCAACAGAAAAAGACATAAATGAGATAAAGCACTAAGTGCCTCGCACAGTATTGAATGAAGATAAATAATAAATGTTATTTATTTTCTATAATAATAACTATCACAATATTAAGAATGAGTAACTCAAGAATATTAAGAAAGCAATTCCATTTACAGTAACATCTAAAAGAATAAAATATCTGGGAATAAATTTAGCCAAGAAGGTAAAAGACTAGCACACTAAAAATTTTAAAATACTATGAAAGAAATTAAAGAAGAAATGAAAAGACCACCCCAGGGATTCTTCCGTGACTAGGTGGTAGAGTCCACCTGCCAAGGCAGTAGACACCGGTGCAATCCCTGATTCAGGAAGATCTGACATGCTGTGGAGCAATGAAGCCCCTGCAAAACAACTACTGAGCCCTTGTTCTAGATCCCAGAAACTACAACAACTGAGCCCACACATTGCAACTAATAAGCCCTTGTGCCAAGAGCCCATGCTCCCCAATAAGAGAAGCCACTGCAATGAGACACCTGCTCACTGCAATGACGAGTAGCCCTTCACTTACCACAACTACAGAAAAAACTCCAGACCAATTAAGACTCAGCATAGCCAGAAAATGAAATAAATAAATAAATAAAATGGAGAAAATATTAAAAATAAAAAAAGACACCCCATGCTCCTGGATAAGAAAACTTAATATTGCCACGATGCCAATACTACTCTGAGACCTACACAGTCAACACAATCTTTATCAAAATTCCAATGACCTTTTTGCCAAAATGGAAAAGCTGACCCTTAAATTCATATGGAATTGCAAAGGTCCTTGAATAGCCAAAACAATGCTGGAAAAGTACAAAGTTGGAGGACTTAATTCCCAATTTCAAAGTCTACTGCAAAGCTACTGTAATCAACACAGTGTGTACTGGCACAAGGACAGACACAGAAACAAATGGAATAGAACTGAATGTTTAGAAACAAATTCACAGATCTATAGTCAACTGATTTTTGACAAGGGTACCAAGTCCATTCAACAGAAATATAACTGTCTTTCAATAGATGGTGCTAGAATTCCACATGCAAAAGAATGAAGGTAGTCTCCTACCTCACACCACAAACAAAAATTAACTCAAAGTGGCCCAAGGACCTAAACACAAGAGCTAAAACCATAAAACTCCAGAAGACAACACAGGGGTGGTTAAGTCCTTATGACCTTAGATCTGGAAATTAATTCTTAGATATGACACTAAAAGCACAAGTAAAAAAAAAGGAAACATAGATAAACTGGAACATCATAAAAATGTAAAACTTTGGCACATCAAAGAATATTATCAAGAAAATGCAAAGATAATCTACAGAATGCAGAAACATATTTGGAAGTCATGTATCAAACTTTAATGTCCAGAACAGAGTGAATTCCCACAACTCAGTTACAAAAGACAATCCAATTTAAAAAGACAACTTCAAAAGACTTTTCTCCAAACAAGATACACAAATGGCCAATAAGCATATGAAAAGATGTTCAATATCATTAGTCAATATGGAAATACAAATCAAAATCATAATGACATTCCACTTCACATGTACTTGGGTGACTATAACAAAAAAGAAAGAGAAAATAACAAGTGTGGATGAAGATGAGAAATCAGGCCCCTCAAACATTGTTGGTGATAATGTAAAATCATGCTGTCACTATCAGAAACAGTTGGTGGTTCCTGAAAAAGCTAAGCATAGAATTAGCATATGACCCAGGGATTCCACATCAAGGTATTTCAAGTCCAAATTGAAAGCAGGGACATGAACAGTTACTTCTATGCCAATGTTTATCACAGTACTATTCAACAGCCAAAAGGTGGAAACAACCCAAGTGTCTATCAGATAAATGTAGAAAAAAAATGTTGTGTATGTATGTAATGGAATATTACCCAGTCATAAAAAGGAATGCAGTTCTGATATATACTACAACATGGCTGAACCTTGAAAACTTTATGCTAAATGAAATAAGCCAGACACAGGACAAATATTGCATGATTTCACTTTTATAAAATGTTGAGAATAGGAAAATTCATAAATATAGAAGTAGATTAAGATTACCAGGCGCTGGGGGAAAGAGGGGGGAAAAGGGACTCACTGCTTAATGGTTACTGAGGGTGACGCAAAAGTTTAAAAAAAGATAGAGACGATGGTTGCACAACACTGTGAATGTAATTAACACCATTGAATTATATGCTTAAACAAGGTAAAAATGTTCAATTTCATATTATATTTTACCACAGTTTATAAAAATCACTGATGTAATATACCAAAACTCACTGAACTATGTATACACTTTACATTGGTAAACTGTATGATATGTGAAGTTTATCTCAATAGTGTTTAAAAAAAAATAAAGAATCAGTAACTTGGCTTAAATGCTCTTTAAGTTCCCTTCCATGTCTAAATTCTGTCATTCTTTTTTCTAAGGTCTGAGAATATGTTACTTTCCTAAGTTTAAAATCTAGGAAACCTCCAATTATGTCCCAAACCATGGGTTCGGCTTAACATTTCAATAGAACAGAGCCTGGTACACAGTGCTAGATAAGTGTTCATTATTGTTGTTATTATGATTATTATCAGCCTCCTTTTCTTCAGAAGAGCCCTATTGAGGCAAGTATGATAAAGATATTTAAGAATTAACAGACACAGAGAGGGTAAGTGATTTTCCCAATAAATGGTCCAGCCAAGAATGAGAGAGTTGGGATTTGAACACACACTAGCCAAGCTCCAGAGCCTGGGCTGATACCACTAGTTCCTCCCAGCCTACAACTGCTAGGCACAGAGGTCTGATCACTTTTCTGCACACTAGGAATGAAATGGTACCATCATTTTTACCTCGTACTTTTTCCTATGCTGATACCTGGACAAGGCATGTCAAAGCACTTTAAAAATGGGAAATCCTAGTCAAATGTTAGATATTTTTTAGAAAGTCAGCTTCATAAATTTATGTTTTTGACAGCCTCAACTGAAGTTAAGGTCCTAGTTAGAGAAATTATCATTGCACTTTCTTTTGTGAAGTCAAAGCCTTCAAGACAGTACTCAGAATTCAATAAATAGCTTTTACTATGTAGATCAACAAAGTTTTAAGGAGAATGGGAACAGCAGCCAAGGACAGGCCAAGGTTAGATACTTCACAAGCCCACTGAATCAAGACCTTGGTTTCATTAGCTCTGAGCCATTGAACATTTCATATTATGCTTAGCAGGAAAGTATGACAATATTACTTTGATTTTTTGTTGATCCCGCTTAATTTCTGCATCCAGTTGCTTCCTTTTTTCGTTTTCTTCTCGAAGTCTTTTTTGCAGCTGTACCTTTTGATATTTCATGTGATCTACATTCTGCTCTAGTTCATTAGCACGTTTCTCATTTTGGATTGACAGTGATGCCAATTTCTTACTATTTTGATGCTTTCTCTGTAAGACCTGGATCACATGGAATATTTAAAAATGAAAAAGTGCATTTCTCATATCCTTCCAGTGAACTTAAAACTTTTCATTTAATTACGCATGTTGGCATTTCTTCCTAGATTTTAATTTATTCTTGACAGTTTCACAATTGTTTTCTATATTTCTACTTTTACAAGTGGTCAACTATAATAATTTTCACAAGATGTAAAGAATGATGAACCTCCCTGGTGCTGGCAGCCAAACAGAACAAAACCAACATCGCTGCTTCTTTTTTTGAGTGTTTTAATTTAAATATACTTTTGTACATAATAAAAATTAAAACAATACAAAACTGAACTTACATTTAAAAAGACACTTATCTCAGATGGCTAATCTACCTGTCCTGCTTCCTGAAACAGTATTCTTTGAGAAATAATTTATATGCATATAAATAACTTTATGTATATATATTCTAGGTAGACTATTCTCCACCTCCTTTTTTTCTATATAATTTATCTTGTTCTTTCTATGTGACTGTATAGTATTCTATTGTACTCATATTTAAAATCCAGCTATAGCCTAAATCATTAATCCCTGAGTTAAAATGATCAGAAATGATACCATTTTCCCAGACAGTAACCATTATAATTATTTTAATTATCATAAATAAAGTTTTCCTCTCTAGCAAAAGTTATCCATAGACAGCACTAAAAATCTGTGAACATCTGTGAAGAGCTTACTGTACTAATATAAAATACCAGTGTTTCAATTTAATCTTGATCAAACAAACATAGATTTGTATTATGTACTTTAGCACTGCACTAAGTATATCTCACATGAAATAAAGTTAAGGTGAGGTTATTTGTAAGTTATGCAAACTACAATTAATTATTTCCTTTATCTTGGCAATAAACTGCTAGGGAAAAAAATTTTGTTTTAATTAAATATTCACAGATGCATTGTAGCTTAGGAGCAGGGCTATTCAAAGGGTGGTCTGTGGACCAGTACCAGTCACAGACTGGTGTCAGCCTGCACCATGAAGGACATTATTAGACTCAGCTGATGGTGTTTCTATGCAAGACTTTTTTTGATGAGGGAAGCTGTGCTCCTATTTACCTTTATCCCACTGCAGACCAATAATGAACAATCTGCAGTGGACTACTTTGAATACTACTAGCTTGGATGCCACAGGACTCTGCAGTTTCCCAAGTCTGAATTTGGACCCTGGTTTTGTCACTTCTTTTTGACAGTAATTGCAATATTGGAGCAAAAATGTTAATATTAGTACTGTAATGTCTTTTCCACATGATATTGAAAACATCAGTGTAAGTACTGATAATCTTATTTAAAAGTGAGATAGTGTCATTGTCTTGTGCTTATTCCACAGATGCTCAAATGTGGAATGTGCACTCTGTTAGCATTAAAATATTAATACAACATATAATGCTATATATATATCTAAAGGCAAAGAATACAGATTTCAGATTTTTCAATTAAAACAAATTTAAGTTTTAAAAACTAAAATAACTTCATTTTACCAATAAAACAACTAGTATTTCAATATTTTTAAATGGTATGAACTGTTAGTGTACCAAAAACCACTTTTATCATCACAATTATATGACTATGAGTAAGTTATTTTACCTTCTTAAACCTGTTTCCTCATTTGTAAGCATGTAAAAATACACACTTTAAAGGATTAAATAATACATATAAAACATCTCGTGTGCATAGAGCACTTTGTAGACACTTAACTATCACCATCCTTCTTCTCCCTACCACCATCCTTGTCATCTTGAGCATCCCCAGCTATGCATGTATATAGCAAAGGTACAGAAATTTCTAAAACTACAAGGGAAACTTATTTCAGTCCTTGGCCTATCAGAATTTCTTTTGAACTTAAGTTCTTTCCTTTCCTTATCAGCACTTTCAGCAGAAAAAGTTACACAGCAAGAAACATGGAAAACAAAAAAGGACATGATAATTCACAAACACTATAAATAATCCTTCATGTAATCTTTTAATCTCAATCATAAAAATAATCCTTGCTAAATCCACAAATAAGGCTTAAGGTATAGATGTATATGGCAAACATAATAACCTCCATAGAAAAATAATAATTTTGGCTATAACCTACTTAGAAAAATAATAATTTTGGCTATCTCAAGAAAATTGGGAAAAAACACAGACACGTGAAGACTAAACAATGTGCTACTAAGCAACCAATGGGTTCACAAAGAAAAGAATCAAAAATACCTTGAGACAAATGAAAATGGAAACACAACTGTCCAAAATCTATGGGACACAGCAAAAGCAGTTGTAAGAGGAAAGTGGACAGTGATACAGGCTTACATCAAGAAACAAGAAAATCTCAAATAAACAATCTTCTAACATTGCACCTAAAGAAACTAAGAAAAGAAGAGCAACCAAAGCCCAGAGTTAGTAGAAGAAAGAAAACAATAAAGATCACAGTAGAAATAAATAAAATAGAGACTAAAAGAACACAACAGAAAAGATCAATACTAAGAGCTGGTTCTTTGAAAAGATAAACAAAATTGACAAGTTAGCCAGGCTCAGCAAGAAAAAAAGAGATAAAATAAAATCAGAAATGAAAGAGAATTTGTTTCTGGATTTGTATTCTGATGCCACAGAAATGCTGTGGTGTGAAGAGTCTTCAGAGTCCCTTGGACAGCAAGGAGAGCCAAGCAGTTCATCCTAGAGGCAATCAGTCCTGAATATTCATTGGAAGGCCTGATGCTGAAGCTGAAACTCCAATACTGTGCCTACCTGATGCCAAGAACTGACTCATTGGAAAAGACCCTGATGCTGGGAAAGACTGAAGGTTGGAGGAGAAGGGGACAATAGATGAGATGGTTGGATGGCATCACCGACTCAATGAACATGAGTTTGAGTAAATGCCAGGAGTTGGTGATAGACAGGGAGGCGTGGCATGCTGCAGTCCATGGGGTCGCAAAGAGTTGGATACGACTGAGCAACTGAACTGATCTGAACCACAGAAATACAAAGGATCATAACGGACTATGGTTAATAATTATAAACCAAAAAATTGGATAACCTAGAAGAAATGGATAAATTCCTACATACCTACAATCTTCCAGGACTGAATCATGAAGAAATAGAGAATCTGAATAGACTGATTACCACGAGACTGGTTCTTGTTGATTTTGAGTATAAGAATTACTATCAGTACTAAAAGTAGGATATAAACCTATGAAATTATTAATTTCATAATAACCACAAAGGAAAATTCTTAATTGTTTTGTTCTACTAATGTTTTGTTAAAATGAGTACTTTGTTAGATATCATAGCCTTAATTTAAATGGCTGAGAAATAAAAAAGAATTGATCCCAAGACTCTCTGAGGTGAATTGCTAAGGGAAAATATGTATTCAGAAGGAAAGTGCAAAGTGTCAAATCATGTTATTTTAACTTGGTGTTGACTTGAGGGCTACTTAAGTAAAAAGAACCTTTAATGGTGACATCCATATATTTTAGGTAGCATTAAAAACTCTAGAAGGAGGGACTCTTGCTCTATTCACTTTTGCATCCCCATCTAGAATAGAAGCTGGTACACAGGAGGTGTGCAATGAACACTTATCTTGTTTAAAGAAAATAACTGTGGCATAGCTAAAAAACAGACAACTAATGCGCTGACTAGGTTAACTACAATTTCATTCCACCTACAGTGGAAACAATATGAAAGCAAAAGATTATGAATCAAAAGAAATGGAAAAGGCATTTTAGCAAATACACTATAAGCAGACTAACAAAGCACTCTGACCATACCAAAAGCATCTGGGAGTAATTTCATATACAGTAACTCCCTGTAATGGAGTATTTCTCATAGAATGTTAAGTTTTTAACTCTAGCTATATTTGGGGTTATAGCAAAGTCCAGCATTAGGGAATTAAGAATAAGATGCAGTAGTGCTCAGTTACTAACCTTTCTTAAACCAATCAGTTATAATTTCAGAAAACTATCTGAAAGTTATCATTGTTGAATGTCAAGAAAGTGCTATATACATACCAGATGTTTTATATATGATTATTTAATCATTAGTTACTCTTTTATCCTTCAGAAAATAACACTATTTCTGTGGTTATCTTCATTTATAATCATGTGGTTTTGATAAAAAGGTTAAAATACACTTCTTGAATGAAGAAATATACTACACAGACTAAAACCATGCAAACCCACCAGCATACTGGAAAAGAAAACTTGCCTTCCAGTTCTTCTAGTAAAAACTGAATTCTACTTCTTTCCTAACTAGGTATAAGAATCCTCAAAAGCAGGAAGCCTTATATAAGTTTTCTCAATTACATTTTTTAAATTACCTGGATTCTTAGCTTAGCGGCATCCATCTTTCTGCGGAATTCCTTCTGTAATTTTACCTTCAAAGCAACATCAGAAAGATCTTTGTTTTCCAGTTCCTGTAGTTGCTTTTCTGTTTCAGTTAGTTCCACTTTTGCCTCTTCTGCTTCATGTTCAAGTTTTGTTACTTTCAGAGAATACTGCTTGCTTACTGACTTGGCATCATTACCTTCGTAATAATAATAATAGTAATAACAATTATAAATTATGTTTAAAAACTAAGTAAAACACCAAAAACATAAATTTCCCTACTCTTAAAATGCTGGTCATGTAACTATTTAAGGCATGGCATTAAAAACCCAGCTGTCCCTTCACATCCCAGTCAAACACAACTTGTCATCTGGGCTCTTGAGAATTAGATCCTTAATGACTGTCCCCATCTGGTGTCATTCAGTCTTCTTTCTGGTTCATCTTTTGTTCTGAATTTGCAGTTTACCTTTGCAGGCATCAAACTCTAGTTAGAAACGTATGTGGGATGACTCTCTGGCCCCTGGCTTACTATAATTTGTCTTCCTACTACCCATAATCTATCTCTGAATTCTCTTTTTTGTACTATTATGAAAATTTTTCAACATACCAAATGTAGGGAAATAATCCTTATAATGAATCTCCATCACCCAGATTCAAGAGTTACCAAGATTTTGCCACTGCTTTTTCATCTATGCCTTTTTTCTTCTTTTATTTACTTAAAAACTTTAAAACAATTCCAGATGTCATAACATTACCTATGTATATTAATACTTTAATAAGCATTTATACAGAATATGGAAATAACCAAAAGTCATTATCATACCTAACAATGTTAATATCTACCAGTCCCTATTCAGACTTTCCCAATGGTCTCAAAATGTCTTACAATTAGCCTATTTTTTTTCAATTAGTCTATTTTAATCACAATCCAAACAAGGTCACAATATATCTTATTGTCATGTTTCTTAAGAAGCCTTTAATGTAGAGCTGGTTCCCTCTCCTTTTTCATCTCCTTTTTTCACATTTTAATATCTCTGAAATCAGAGATATTTGAACTTGTTAAAGATAAATTTTTTTGAAATGCTTTTCTTATATTTAGAACATAGAGAAAAACAGAATATAAATATTGTTTCTGTATCTCTTTTCATTCTAAGCCCAGCTACTGACCCTGAAAACTTGGTTCTGATTTATTCTGAATAGTCAGCTATCCCTGGACTAGCAAACCCATGGCAGTGGAAAGTAAGAGTCTAGAGCTCATAGGAGGAATAATCATAGGGTCCAGTTGTTATACTGGTATACTGAAAGTCTCTTAATTTTTAATAAAAGTTTGTTAATTTTAATAAATTAAAATCTCTTAATTTAAAAATAAATCTCTGAATTTTAAAATTCTTTAACTTTTTAATAAAATCTTTTAATTTTTTATTAATTTATTTTTAAAGTAAAAAATTTTAATAAAAATCTTTTAATTTAAAAATCTCAATTAATTAATTATAAATTAGTACATGTAAGTTGTTTTCCAGCTCTACAATTCTGATTCTGACTAACTGTAAATGTTTTAGTGACTCTAAGATCCCAAAATTGTTTAACACACCAATATTTTATGAACCACTAAGAAAAACTACAGTACCGATTACACCATGATAAAATGCTAAAATGCCACTGATTTTTAAGATGCATTCTGATTTCAGAGATATTAAAATATGAAAAAAGTATATATTAAAACTGATGAAATACAGTATAATTGTCATTGTTATTCATTTTGGCTGAAGTAGCTACTGTTTGGGGAAGTCTTCAGTGAAAGGGCTTTGAAAAGGAAGTACACATTGACCCTTCCGCTAAACACCATCTCTAAGGGTCTTCAGTAAGCTCCAAATTGTCCTCCATTCTAATGAGCAAGAAGAGAACCTGCTCAGTTTAAGTGCAGATATCCTCTATTTTAAGGCAACCAGGATGGGTACACCAGGCTACAAAAGTGTGCTTGCTAGATATCCCATGGTGGGATAACCTATCTGAAAGAAAATCATTTATTTTAGAGCAGTAAATATCCTCAAGTTCTATGCACACTACCCTGAAATTATGGGAATGCAGAAGCTATTTAAACCCCTAAACTGTTTCCTAGATTCACCTAAGGGAGGTTTATTGGCATCGATCCTGCCTACGAGGAAGGAGCACAATCAAAATCAAACACATGGAATAACTGGAGCTAGAAGGATGCACTGCCAGGAATGAGAAACGAAAATGCTTTGGACAGCATCTGTGTGTGTGTGTGTGTGTGTGCGTGTGCGTGCGTGCGTGCGTGTGTGTGTGTGTGTGTGTGTGTGTGTGTGTGTGTGTGCGCGCGCGCGCGCTCAGTCGTGTCTGACTGTAGGGGAAAGGAAGTTGAGAAAGGAAGACTGACAGCTAGAAAGCTAGACTGCAAGAAAGAGGTGGGAGAGGGAAGGCAAGTTTCTCCTTGCTGGCAGAGGATCTGGTACCCACAACTGTGTAGTCTGAGTGTGATTATAGTCCTGGGCTTGAAGAAGAGGAAAGTATTAATAGTATTTCCTTCAGTTCCCCCAAGAGACCAGAGAGTTGTCCTGAATTGGAACTGGGGAAAAGA
The DNA here is from genome assembly GCF_032405125.1 of Capricornis sumatraensis. NCBI lineage: Eukaryota > Metazoa > Chordata > Mammalia > Artiodactyla > Bovidae > Capricornis > Capricornis sumatraensis. The sequence goes on from NC_091074.1 coordinate 86,258,022, forward strand.
AATGTTAGTGGTCTTATTCCTTCAATTCTTTACTGAATTTCATAGTAGTCAAGGCTTATACTTTGAGTACATTAGTTGGGGGAACCAAAAAACTTGAGGCGTGCATTTTAGAGCAAGCTTAATAGAGCTGGTTGGTGAGGAAAGGTGGTGGCATATACACCCAACCTGGTAGAATTTGGGACTAAGGGGAGGAGCTGAAAGCCTGGCTCACTCAAGAGGACAGCTCTCAAGGACAAATCCTTACATCTTCAGAAAAACAAAAGTTATCTACAGTTAAAATACAAAGCTTGTAATTAATGTTAAAAACAAATTATTCAAGAAAGTAAAGACCAATAATTTAAAATAGGTATTTACTAAAATGAGTTAGGAAAACATCTCGGACATTTTATTTCCAGAAGCCAAGTATAATGTTTCTTTAAAAAGTGACAAAAAGCATTAAAGACCACAGAGGTTGGTTAGGACAATTCATAGATAAAAGCGAACATAATAAAGTCCTTTTGATAATTAACCTCCACGTATTGGCTTTAGAGCACACCTTGCTATACCAAATTCCAGGCTGACATGGAAAGTCCTGAGCATCAGAAATTAAAGTAAATGTTACAATATCAGAAGCACCTTTAGAACCTTTTCTTTCTCCTATAAGCTGGTTCACAAGATACTATTACCTGTTTTAATTAATTCTTTAATCAGATCTTCCTTCATCTTGATATTAATATTAAGTTCTCTCATTTTTTGTTTAGCTTCAGTAAGTATGAGTTCTGAATTTCTTAACTTTTGCAAATTCAACTCTTGACTCTCCTGGAGACATTCAATCTTTAAATCTTCAAAATAAAAGAAACAAAGCTGAGAAATAAAACTATCTGCTCAGAAACATTTAACAGAAGTAGAGTTTAAAAATAAAAAAAGCAGACACAGAAGCAGTCTAGAAGTACCAGAGGAAGGGACAAACAGAGAAGGAAAAAAATGGCAATTGTGATTTTAGTTTTCCAGCTTACAGTGAGTTTTCCTTTCCTTAAAACATGTATATGCTCTAGTCATATCCTGCAGGTTCTGACAGTTTCTCATTACTCTTAGATATTCTGCAATTTGACTTTTTCTCTAATCTGAGATACTTAAAAAAGCTATTAAATCTCCAGATGGGTAGAGGTTTTCATTTTTTTTCCTACTAACTTGTCGTTTTACTGTAATCAGAGAATGCATTCTATCCCAGACTAATCAGAACACGGCCCCATACTGTTTGTTACTGTCTTGTACCAGAATATACAATTACCTCACTGTTTTAGTTCAGCTGAGACTTTTTACATAGTGAGACTTCCTCAATGAAGGAATTGGTGCACCGATGATTCACATTCTGACAAAAGTTTCTTACCTGGTTGTAGACCAGTAACAAACGGTTCAAGGATGGTGACTGTAGCACTTATCTATACTATTATACACTTTAAAAATCTATTTTCATTTCATGTTTTAACATCACATGCATAAGCTCTTAAAAAAGATGCTATTTTCACAGTGTAGGACTTATTTATCATGTTATTTATATTCTCTGTACTCTGTGTTTTTACCACTCATAAGCCAAGAGAAATGAGCTAAAATCTCCTCATACAGTTTTTGCAACATAAACATCTTTTATGCCATTTTTTAATGCATAAAATTTTCATCAGTTGTGAACATTACAAGCATCTGCTAGACTAAGTTGGCTCTAATGTCAAATACATCACTAATGGTAGGCATGGGTGCCAGTGAAGCAGTGAAGAAACACCCAGTAAATTACTTAAGATGGATTTTAAAGAAGGCAAGAGTGGGAAGTCAAACTCAAGTTTGAATATAAAATCCCCATTCTGAGAGATTTAGCCTATAACTCTATCTAGAATTGACTGGTGAAAAAGCTTTACTAAGGAGTAAAAAAGAACAAGAAATCAGAGCACAGAGCAGAGAACATAAAGGAAAAGCCAGGAAGGCACTCCAAACCAAGTTTCTGTCTCTGAGAATCCCTAGATGCTTCTTAAATTATTGCTTGAAGAAAAAGAGAAGTGTCTTATAAATATTAGATCTAAAGTACTCGAGAGAGTCTGTGTACCTTCATTCTCCAATCCTGACTTTTGTGTTTGATCCTGAATATCATTCAATTCAACAAGTGAACAAACTGAGCCTGGCTTCTGAATCCATGAGCAACTTCTACGTCTAAAAAAGGAAAAGGCCAGGACCAAAGGTAATTTGTCTGTTAGTCATTTTTAATCTGCCCTCAAATTAGTTTTCCTCCAAATTACTCTTTAAATTATGGCTTACATAAAATAAATGGAATTTACTAATATTTCAGCAAGTAAAGAGATACTCCCCACCATGTTGGACCCAGTGGAAAATTCATGTTTTTTGCCACTGTGGCAGCAGAATTAGGAAATCCAAATCTTTTTCTCTGAAAATTAAACTCCAATCACCATAAACATTCTAAAAATACAATTATTTTACAGATGTTAGACTGACATGTTCAAATACTGGTTTCGTAACACATTAGTTGATAGTACATGTAGCAAAAACCACTTAACTCTTCTACTAAAATTTTTTTAATGTTAAAAAAAAACCTATTTCTGTGTATATTTACTGTATCATGTGATTATGCTTATTAAATCAGTCAATATTAATATATATATTAACATACCTAATTTCAGATTTCTCTTGGCCTTCTGACTCTTCATCATCACTGTTATCAGAAAATTGGCATTGGAGGACTTCATCCTGTTCTTCTAAGTGACCCAGCAGCATCTGACTTTGTGTTCGAAATCCCGCAACTAGTCGATCCAGAGAGTATACAGAAGGACTTGTGTGGACCTTACAAGTGATTTCCCCACCCAACAACAACAACAAAAAAAGTGATTTTTTAAAGGGTCTATTTTTATCATATTGCTCAAAATGTGTTTTCTAAGAGGTTATTAGACAATAACCAATCACTAAGAGCCAATCACTAAAAACATAACATTTCCCTCCCCGCACTGCCTACAAAAAAGTCAAAACTCATTTCACAATACTATTGTGTCTCATGGATATACACTTCTTTCAGAATCTACACAGTTCTCCCTCTTCTAGAAAGCTCTTCTGGTTTCAGTTATAGCTTCAGAGAAAACCAGCACTCAAAAAGAATCATGAGTGAAAACATCACAGCTCTTGAACATAGCTCAGGCACTCCCCAACCCATGTGAAGCCCATACACAGTGTAATAGGGCACAACTGTTGCCCTGCCCCCAGCCTTCCCAGTTCTGAACACTTGGAGAATTGCAGTGTTGTTAAGGATCTGTAATTTTCCCCTAATCAAAATCCCACCACATGAAGAAATCCAGAACCACTGCCACTCGCTCTGCCAGGGTAAGATATTCCTGATTTGGAAATTCAAAAGTAACTCAGGCTTCACCTGTGGTAGTCAGGGATAGTTGATTAATGCCCTAGTAACATACTTAATATGTATCATGGGATAAGGAGATTTTCATGGGCTGCCTGCAAACTTTCTATAGTATAACATGCTTCTATTGGCCTTAAGTTCTCAAAAATTTACCTTGGAAAACAACTATGAATTAGAAATTGCCTTTATTTTCATTTCTATTACCAAATGTTTCCTTTCTAGCCATGTCTCTATAAGTGAAAGTGTTAGTTATTCAGTCATGTCTGACTCTTTGTGACACCATGGACTGTAGCCCACCAGGCTCTCCTGTCCAGGGAATTCTCCAGGCAAGAATACTGGAGTGGGTTTGCCATTCCCTTCGCCAGGGATCTTCCTGACCCAGGGATCAAACCCAGGTCTCCTGCATTGCAGGCAGATTCTTTACCATCTGAGCCACCTATCTGTCTCTATAACCAAACCTCAAGGTAATTTACCCAAAAGGGTAAACAATAAGATCTCAGGGGAAGCATTCAATTTATTAATATAAATTATTATAAGCTACTAAATTACAACATATAGTAAAAATGTATATACCATATGGTGTTCAAGATTCAATTGATGGAGGTTTCTTCACATCCCCTCCCAGAAAAGCCTATCTGATACTGGATATTTCTCAATACTTGATTTTTGTGCCTCCACTGTTGGTCACCTAATAAGGCCATGTGTCATACCAGCACCATGACGAATAGGGGTAAAGTTTTCTAGGTGGCCTCCCAATTCTGGAATATGGGGGAGAGCAAGGGAGTTTATTTACAGAAGAACCAACTCAAGAAGTATTTATCTAACAAGCACATTGTACCAAGCATGGCCATTTGCATTATAACCAAGAGAATTCAAGGTTTCTCTTTGCTGGCGGTGTGGGTAGGGGGCTGAGGAGGGGTTTATTTCAGGAGCAAATAAAACTTTGTTTAGAATCAAGTTTTGTTCTCCAGGATTTCAACTTGCTTTCAAATGTTCTTTTTACAAAGAAAATCAAATGACCCAGCTTAATAATGAAACAGGTTTTGCCACAATGAGTAAACATTCAGAAAATTAATTCCTTAGCAGTCATTCCACACAAAAGAATGGCTTTTAACCTCTTCTGGCTCATAAAGCCTTCTATAATATGTCCCCTTGCTACCTTAAGTGTTCGGTCCTGCTTTCTTTAGTTGCTTCTGCACTCCCTGCTCCCCAGAGAATATGCTTGCATTTTCAACCATATCCTAAATGATACTGGTCATAATGTAAGTACTCAATAAGCTGGGTAATAATTCAGATAATTGAGGTGTATCCAACTAGAAAACAATTTTTTTATTTTAATTGTGTTTTCTGAGAATTACATAGCAACAGGACTGGACAGAACTTTAAAGATTAGAGTTCAACTCATCCCAGGTTTAACTCTTCTCTGTAATACTGCAAATTATCGTTTAGCCTCTGCTTAAACAAATTCACTGTGGGGACCCTATTACGCCCTGAAACCTCTAATATTATTTTGAGAATTTTCACTAATAAATCCCTCTTTATATTCCCTTAGCACTGCTTCTCACTGGTCCTAGTTCTAGAGACAAAGTCTAACAATAATGACAAGCCTTCAAATACCTAAACACAGTCATTATGTCCCCTATAATTCAGACTAAATCTAGAGCTACTTCAAGATTTTCCCCAAGGTTCTATAACTTGGTTGTTTTCCAAAAATAATCTAATTTGACTTAAGGTGTTATACCCAGACTTGAACGTAATATTCTCAATACCCAGACTTGAACGTAATATTCTCAATCATCATACATTAAGATAATCTCTTCTCACTAGTGATACATTTGATTTTGTTTCATTAGATGTGCTGCAACTCATTTACCATAGATTGTGGCTTTCACATATTTAATTTTGTAGTTGAATTTGAAAGTTCCACAAAGGTTCATGAGATGCAATTTGTCATTTTGCTACTATGAAGTTGTTGTGTTTTGTTGGAATGAGTGTTTGATTGGCAAGGGAACCTTCCAAGAGAACCTCTGCAGACACATCTCACAAAGCTCTGCTTCATCATGAGCAACCATGTATGCAAAAAAAGTGATTAAAAAGCAAAATTAATTATTTGGGGGGGAGGAAATGGCCATTGTGTGAAAGATAAAATCTTAGTGAAAACTAAAAAGGCAGCTGACTTCAGTGTAAGGGATTTAATGCACAAGAATTTTGTGACTCAATAAAAATGTAATTCATTCAGGAAAAAGAAAAGATTATACAGGTATTATCACTTTTGTGAATTTGAAGATTCCATAAGGTTTTAAAAATATATCCCTTAAGAACATTCCAGTTGGTTTTCTTACTATACAATAATGTCAAGTACTGAAAGTGATATTATTTACCTACTGCTTTTATTTCCTTTTCATAATGCCATATTTCATCAGATCTAAAATGTCATCAACTAAGACACATCCCTATTTTTTATACCATCAAGAAAGAAGAAAAGCTCTCATCTATGAAATACCATCAACTGTAAAACATATCCTACCATCATAGTTGATAAAATGTGAAAAAAAATGTGAGGCTTGTAATCAATGAAAAATGGTAGCATCATCAGCATATGTGGTGTTATTTTAAACTTACGTAATGACTGGTACCAGCTTCATAATTTTTTCCTTCCAAAGTACCATTTTGGTGTGTATAACAGTAGCATTTGGCTTTAATTATAACATTAAGAAAACAGAAACCTCTGTTACATTTTTGCCTTAAGTTTAAATCTAGGTCAATTTTACATTTCATTAGATGAGTTTCCAGTATCTGTTAAAACAAATGAGCCCCTTACTCTTTTTTTCTATTAATTTGATAAGTTATATTTAGTTGTGAGGGGCAATTTCTTTAGGATTTCTACTTAAGTAGATAAATCCCAAAATTCCATTTTGGTGTTAAACCTTTTAGATTAAGAGATAGTTGAAAACAAATGTGCGACAACAGGAAAAAGTACAAAATGACATTCACTTAGAATGTTATTACCCATCAAAATCATGATATATTCCAGAATATTTAATGATTGTCAAGTGTTCAAGATACATTAGGTAAGAAAAGCTAGCTATAAAAGTATATATACAATTATCCTTCAATTAAAAAATAAATAAATTTTAAAAAGTGTCTGAAGTAGCTGAATCTAAATAGCAATTAAGTATTAACAAACAAAAAATGTGTGTGTGTGTGTATATATATATATATAATAGCATTGACATATATACACTGCCACGTGTAAAATAGATAGCTGGTGAGAAATTACTACGTAACACAGAGAGCCCAGCTTGGTGCTCTGTGATGACCTAAGAGGGGTGGGATCAGGGGAGTGGAGGGAGGTTTAAGAGGGAGGTGATATATGTATAGTTATGGCTGCTTTGCTTTGTTGAACGGCAGAAACCAACACAACATTGTAAAGCAATTTTCCTCCAATTAAAAATAAATGTAAGAAGTACATATATATGTATACATACACACATAAGTAGTGTGTTTTTTAAAGAAATATTTATTTATTTGGTTGCATTGGGTCTTAGATGTGGCATGTGGGATCTAGTTCCCTGACCAGGGATCGAACCCAGGCTGGGGGGCCTCAGAATCTTAGCCACTGGACCACCAAGGAAGTCTCAGTAATATGCTTTTAAAATAAATAAGATCCTTTCACTGTTTCCCTCTAATATATCCCTTGTAGCTCAGTCGGTAAGCTTCCCTGGTGGCTCAGACAGTAAAGAATCCGTCTCCAATGAGGGAGACCTGGGCTTGATGCCTGGGTTGGGAAGATCCCCTGGAGGAAGGCATGGTAATCCACTCCAAGATTCTTGCCTGGAGAATTCCCATGGACAGAGGAGCCTGACGAACTACATCCCATGGGGTCACAGAGTCAGACACAACTGAGCAACTAAGCACAGCACAGCACAGCTCAGTTGGAAAAGAATCTCCCTGCAACACAGTAGACCCAGGTTTGATTCCTGGGTTGAAAAGATCCCCTGGAGAAGGAAATGGCAACCCACTCCAGTATTCTTGCCTGGAGAATCCCATGCACAGGACAGCCTGGAGGGCTACAGTCCATGGGATCCAAGAGTTGGACACAATTTAGCGACTAAAGCATAGGAAATAAAATTAAACTTTTTTTGTAATCAATTTAAAAACTTATTCAAGGACTTCCCTGGTGGTACAGTGGATAAGAATCCACCTGCTAATGCAGGGGATATGGGTTTAATCCCTGGTCTGGGAAGATTCCACATGCCAGGGAGCAACTAAGCCTGTGCACCATAACCACTGAGCCCACACCCTGGAGCCCACGAGCCTCAGCTACTGAGCCTACACGCTGCAACTATTGAAGACCATGTGCCAAGAACCTGTGCTCTGCAGTAAGAGAAGCCCTGGTCACCGCAATTAGAGAAAGCGACTTAGCAGTAGCAGCAGCAAGTACAACAATGAAGACCCAATATAACCAAAACCAAATATTTTTTAAAAACTGATTAAGCCATTGTCCCCCTTTGTCTTTGAGAGAATTTTAAGTTGAGGAAATATTTCCCTTGTCAGATTGTTTTTACTTCAAGAAAATATTAGAGCTGAATTTCAAAAGAAAATATTAGAGCTGGAAAATATTAGCCCAACTTCTGCCAAGGAGACAGAAATTTGGGGAAAAAAATGAAATGGTATTTCAGATGTCTTCTTTGGCTTAATTTAGCCAGTTTTGGTATTTAATTTGAAATCCTCCTCTCACTCTAGAACAATGTAACAGGAAACAATACTTGAACAAGGCTTGGTGTGCTTTGTATCTTCCCATACAAGCCTTTGTGTCTGCTGCAGCAGTCTAAGCAAGAGAGGGGCCAAGAGTTCTGGACACACAACAGGAGAAAGAGAACTCTCAAAACTGCTGGTTATATTACCTTTGCATTTTCTCCCTTTTCCCCTTCTTTTAATGGCTAGAAGCCACTAAATTTTAAAAACAAAACTAAGAATTTGCTCATTTGAATACATATGTCCATCCATAGAGAAGGAAACAGCACTGGGAAAAGGGTTTCCCTTTATCAACATAAGGGGCTGTCTCTGGTCAGGATCTTTTCCTTCTGTGTCATAGCAATCTTTTGGAAAATTCACTGGTTCTTTCTTCCTGTTACATTTTAATTCCACTTGGTCACAAGCAAACTTGGAGATCACCTGTAACCACAGAGGAGCTACAAGTCTTATAGTGTATCTGCCCTCTTCTAAGCTATGGTAATCACACAATATGTTTTCCAAACTAGAACCCTTGAAAGTGAACGGGGGTAATAAAATTAATTAAAATTAAAAAAAAAGAATTTGTTAATTTGAAACAATAACTGTGGAAATCTTTATTCCAATCATGGCTGTTTCAGGTCTAATCAAACAACCAGAGAAAAGAACAGAGGGGCCTAGCTCCTTCTCAATACCCTGTGGAGCTGTCTCCTCAAAGAATATGTGTGCGAGTGTGTATGTGTGAAAGTCTAGTAAAAAAGAGAAAGAAACAGACACTGAGAGAGATAATAAATGTCTAACTTTTATGATCAGAAAAAAATGTTATTTTTATAAAATAAGAGAATGCACAGAAACCGGAAATTCACATTACTAACCAAGAGTAAAAAAATTAAGTAGAATTAATAGATATCTAATTTCAATTCTATAAAGAACTTATCTTTCTTCTTAAATGTTGTATGAAAATTTACCATACATTCAACCAAAAGAAAATATCAATAACTCTAGAAAGTTCAACTGAAATTAATAGCAGCAAAAGTTTAAAATTTAAATCCAACCAGTCAAAACTGAAAACTATACAGTAACAGTAGCATCTGTCTTACTCTGAGGCACAGAGCCTGGGACACAGGAGAGGTACCCCATAAATATGTATGTTATAGGACGCAGTGTGCCAGGCACTTTTGGAGTCACCATCTCATGTAAGTCCTCCCTATACCCCTCACAGGTCCCCCCCGACAGATAAGGAGCCTGGGGTTCACACAGGTTTAGTCATCCCTCCAGGCCTACATCATAGAGCTGGTGTTCACACCCAAGCTTGCCTGACTGCAAAGTCTATGACACCTCTCACATTTCTTATCCCTTGGATTGTATCCAACATATCTCAAATAAATCATTTCCTTTCCTAAAATTAATAAATAGAAACCAAAATTCATGAGTCTGTTAATTAGTCTTTTCCATGGTGGAGATTCCTTGATTTTGATTTTTCAAGAGAAATCTGTGCATCTGCATATATGTATACACATTTTATAAATAAAATTTATAAAGTAAAATTTAAAAATTAAATGAAACTTCATACTGATTTTTATACAGTCTCAATTAATTGTCAGAGGGAGAAGGAAATGGCAACCCACTTCAGTATTCTTGCCTGGAGAGTCCCAGGGACAGAGGAGCCTGGTGGGCTGCCGTCTATGGGGTCGCATAGAGTTGGACACAACTGAAGCGACTTAGCAGCAGCAGCAGCAATTATATCAGAAAAGACTGACTAATACATGGATATCATTTTGAAAATAGACCAAATAAGTCAAAATAAATATCTCCAACCTCATCAACTTGGTGTGATTAAAGAAACAAAAAAATTTATGAAGATATTGGAGTTAGTCATATCTGAAAATATTAATATGATGGCAAAGAGTAGCTTTTTTTTCTCCTTGATAAATCTAAGCATTATCTTCAACTCTTCCTTTCAAATACAACTATACCTTCTCTTAATCATTAATTTTATTGAAAAGAAGCATGATTTTAAAGAGGGTATAGATAACAGAAAAAGAGTATACACAAAAGTCTATGAAACCAAACAGAAAAAAAAAGCCTGCTAAGACTATATAAATACACTGTGATATTATATTGTATACAACCTCAAAAGAAAGAAACTAATGCTTAGACTTTACCTTCCTGGAATCCAATCTTGCTGGACTATAAATATAATGCCCCAAACGAGTATCAAATGGTACAGTGTATGGTCTCTTTTCAAGTATCCTGGTATCTGGCCCATCTCCACAAGTTTCCTTTACTGAAGAAGTCATTGACAGGTTAAGTTTTGTTAGTTCTTCACTCAGTTGATCCACAAGAAGTTGTTGTTCTATTATTTTTTCATTCTTTATAGAAGAAAGAGAAGAATTTAAAAAATGGAGAGACTCAGTATGGGTTAATGATTAAAAATAAATTGTACATTGATCACAAAATCACAACTACCTTAACAAAACAATAAAGCCTAACTTATCCAGAGACTAGCCTTCTGGGCCTTCCCTGGTGGTCCAGTGGCTAAGATTCCACAATTCCACTGCAGAGGGCATGGGTCCAATCCCTGGTCGGTAAACTAAGATCCCACATGCTGTAAGGCGCAGCCAAAAAAAAAAAAAAAAAAATTCTAAAAACCAACCAACCAACCAAACAAACAAAAACCCCAAAGACTAGCCTGCTGTTCACAAGAATTTAGGATTGTCCTGAGTGTTAAAAGCTTTTGAATAGTAAGCAGGAACAAATACAGCTAATGAGTTAGTACAAGACACTGCCCCATACACTGTGATTGGTTAGCTCGCTCAACTGAAGCACTATGATTAGCTGATCTTTATAGAAGTCTGAACTTTCAGAGTGAAATCCAAGAAGTAACAAAAGACTAGAAAGTTGAAAAGTATAGAAAACGGCAAACAGCTAAGATGACAGCAAAGGAGACAGAAAGTGGTAACAGGTGCAGTGAAGTGAAAGCCTTTACTCAGTGAAAAAGAAAGCCACAAACACAGAGATAGAAGATAAGCAACTGAGAGTCGTGGGAGAACGAACTTGGAAATCAAAGGCAGAATGTGTTGTTTATGGGTGCTTGGGGGAGAGAGAGACACTGTGTAGTTTAGCTTTCTGTGTATCCTCTAAAGAAAAAATTTGAAGTACATAAGCTTTGTTTTATAAGCACAAAATTATATCAAAAAGAAAGGTCATTCATTTTAAATACTTCACATGTACTATAATGTTTAGATAGGGGGAAAAAAGCAAACCCTAAAGTTTCACTGTGTTAATGCTGAACTATAAAATGTACCTTTATTTTAAAAACCACATATTCAGATAATAAAAATATAAAACAATAGCATATAAGTTGAAGGGGGATACTAAATGGAGTCCTTTTATTCTCCAGGGAAAGGGTAAAAATACCAGTTTAACTGTTTTAAGTCAAGAGTGCATGGTATATACTCCCCAGGATAACCACTAAAAACAGTGAAAGTACAACTTTTAAAGCAATTAAATCCAAAAAAATGTAAGAAGGAGAGAAAAATGAATATAGAGCAGATAGGATAAGTAAAAACCACAATGGTGGGATTATAACCAGAATATAATAGTAATTATATTAAATTCAGAAATGAACTCACAATCCAATTAAAGGATAAAGACTACCAGAAAGAACTATAAAATTGTCTAACCTGCTAATTGCAAGAAACATAACTAAAATCAATAAAGAAAGATTAAAGGGAAGATGGAAAAAGAGATACCATGTAAATATTTATCAAAAGAAAGTGGTATAGCTATGTTAATATAAAATAGACTTAAATGCAAGAACCGTTGGGAGATAAAATGAAGTTAAAAAAAGATTTTTTAAAAAAAGGTCAATTCACCAGGATGCTGTAACAATTCTACATTTCTAGGTACTTAATAACCCAGCTTCAATATATATAAAATGCAAAAATTGTATTTGCAAGACAAATCCAAAAATTATAGTAAGAGATCTTAACATCCCTCTAAAATACTGATAGGACAAAAAAAAAAAAAAAGACCAAAAAAGTGAGTAAAAATATAGATTTGAATAAGAGGATTAACAGAATTAGGAGAACTCAATGATAACAGAATACAAATTCTTTTCAAGCATATCTGTAATATCTACAAAAACTGGCCTTATGCTGAGCCATAAAGCAAGTCTCAACACAAAGAACTGAATTTAAATGGACAACAATGCAATTAAGCTAAAAATTAATAAAAGGAAATCCTTCATGTGTTGGAAATAAAATAACTAACTATATAACCCACAGGTAAAGAAAAAACTCACAATAAAAATCAGGAAAAATTTGAGCCAAATGAGGAATGCAGACAAAGATAAGCTTAGGAGGAAACATATAACTTTAAATGCATATATTATAGATGGTTAAAAATATATAGAAAGGCTAAAAATCAATGAACTGAGCACCCATCTAAACAATTTAGAAGGATTCTATGCCCCTAAAAAAAGCAGAAAAAAACTAAACAATAAAGATATGGGTAGAAATTAATTAAAGAATAAACAAACATATACCAGAGAAGATCATCAAAGTCAAGAATGGCCCTCTGTGGGCTTCCCCAGCGGCTCCATGGTAACGAATCTGCCAGCCAATGCAGGAGATACAGCTTTGATCCCTGATCTGGGAAGATCCCACATGCTGGGGAGCAACTAAGCGCATGCAACGTAACTACTGAGCCTGTGCTCTAGAACCCGGCAACTGCAACTACTAAGCCCAGGTGCTGCAACTACTGAAGCCCATGTGGTCTAGAGCCTGTGCTCAAAGACAAAAGAAGCCACTGCAATGAGAGGTCTGTGCACTAGAGAGTAACCCCCACTTGCCACAACTAGATTGAAACGCTGGAGCAAAGCAACGAAGACCCAGCACAGCCACAAATAAGTAAATAAATAAAATTATAATTTTTAAAAAAGAATTTAGTCTCTGAAGAGACTAAAAAAAATTGATAAACCTCTGGTGAAGTTGATCAAGGAAAAAAAAAGAGAGAGAGAGAAGGCACAAATAACCAGGAATGAAAAACGGGATATCATTACATGTCTAAAAGCATTAAAGAGGTGAGACTATTATAAACATTTCAGCATATTTATTGAAATATGAAACAGCTGTTACATTCTTAGAAAAACAGACCTTACCAACAAGGGGGCAAAAGGAAAATGTGACTGAATTCATAATTAAACATTCCACAGAGAAATTTTCCAGGCCCAAATATTTTTCAAGTGAATTCAACCAATATTTAAGGAAGAAATAATACCAATTCTTCACACACTCTTCCCAAGGATAGAAAAAGAAGGAATGCTACCTAAACTATATTATTAGGTTAACCTAATAATTATTGCTATTGCTAAGTCACTTCAGTCGTGTCCGACTCTGTGTGACCCCATAGACGGCAGCCCACCAGGCTCCCCGGTCCCTGGGATCCTCCAGGCAAGAACACTGGAGTGGGTTGCCATTTCCTTCTCCAATGCATGAAGTGAAAAGTGAAAGTGAAGTTGTTCGGTCATGTCCATCTTAGCGACCCCATGGACTGCAGCCTTCCAGGCTCCTCCATCCATGGGATTTTCCAGGCAAGAGTACTAATAATTATTAGGTTAACCTAATTTGTTACAGTATCTGACAAGAGTATTTTGAGAAAAGAAAATATACACATGAATAGACATGCTAAAATCCTAAACAAAATAATTATAAACCAAATCAAGGACATTTGTAGAAAAGAGTAAATTAACACAGAAGACTTGACTGCTATCCTTTGAAGGACCTGCATACGAGGTTGTTCATTGGCTGGTGTCTGGGAACTCGGATCCTAACAGGGTTCCCAACACCCTATCAAGTAAGAGTGGCTCACTGTGCTCAAAGTGTTTGTGCAGACAAGGTGGTTTATATTGAACACCTGCTTTCCTTTCCTTCTGCTAGTCTGGAATTCTGGTATATGGTGGTCAGAGAATGCCTTCATGGCCAGTTCTCAATAAAACCTGAGTCTCCTCAGTAGACAACTCTTCACATGAGTTGCCACAATCTTTGCTGGGGGAGTTAAGTACATGTGGGTGACTCCACTGGGAGACAGTTCTTGGAAGCCTGTGCCTGATTTCTTCTGGACTTCACTCTATGTCCCTGTTCCATTTGCTTTCTTTTATTAGGTCCATGCCTAGTAAGTCTAGTCAAGGCTATGGTTTTTCCAGTGGTCATGTATGGATGTGAGAGTTGACCATAAAGAAAGCTGAGCACCGAAAAATTGATGCTTTTGAACTGTGGTATTGGAGAAGACTCTTGGGAGTCCCTTGGACTGCAAGGAGATCCAACCAGCCCATCCTAAAGAAGATCAGTCCTGGGTATTCATTGGAAGGACTAATGATGAAGCTGAAACTCCAATACTTTGGCCACCTGATGCGAAGAGCTGACTCATTTGAAAAGACCCTGATGCTGGGAAAGATTGATGGCAGGAGGAGAAGCGGACAGCAGAGGATGAGATGGTTGGATGGCATCACTGACTCGATGGACATGGGTTGGGGTGGACTCCAGGCGTTGGTGATGGACAGGGAGGCCTGGCGTGCTGCAGTTCATGGGGTCACAAAGAGTTAGACACGACTGCGAGACTGAACTGAACTGATGAGCACAACTGTATGCTGAGTCCTCCAAGTACAACATCCAACCTGAGGGTGGTCTTGGGGACCCCCAGCATAACAGTACATCATAACCCCCCCAAAAAAAGGTTTATTTCAGGACTATAAGATTGGTGTAAAAATTGGAAAAATCAGTACAATTCACCACATTAACAGAATAAAGTGGGAAAATCATGATAAAGAAAAATCATTTGATAAAATGTAATATCCATTCATAATAAAAATTCTCAGCAAAGAATGTTTCCTTGGTTTGATAAAGAATAAATAAAAAAATACCTACAGCAAACATGATACTTATAGTGAAACAGTGAAAGCTTTTCGTTTATAGTTGGAAACAAGACAAGAACATTTCCTATCACCACTTGTATTCAATACTGTATTGAAGATCAAAGTCAATGAAGAATTGTTAAAAAAAAAAAAGGCAGCATAAAGATCATGAAGGAATAAAAATGTCATCATTTGCAGATGACACGATCATAAACGAAAATCCAAAAGAATTTACATAAAATATCAGAATTTAAAAATGAATTTTATCAAGTTGCTTGGTATAAGCTATCAATATTCATAAACCAATACAGTTACACATACCAACAAACAAGAAAATGGAAATCTGAAGAGATTCCATTCATAGTCACATAAAAAAATACAGCATCTGGGAATGAATCTAACAAAAGATGTTCAATATATAAACATAAACCCAAAAAAGTCATTACTGAGAAAAACCAAAGAAAACGTGAGTAAATGGAGGAATATACCAAGTTCATGGGTTAGTGATACATCTACACTTATCAGGAACCTACAATAAATAAGAAATGTGACACTGGTCCAAAGACAGGCAAGCCAATGGAGTACAACAGAAGTCCCAGAAATACACCATACATTCATGCATGAAGGAACCCTGACTTGTGACAAACAGCACTCAGAATAGTGGTGAAAAGATGGCCTTTTCAATAAATAATGCTGGAACAAATGGATATCTACCTGGAAAAAAACTGAAATTTGACCTTTACTTTATCCCACATACAAAAATCAGTTTCAGGACTATAGAGCTTAAATATGAAAGGCAAACATAATAATGGAAGACTTAGTCCAATAGGAAAACAAGCAGGAGACTTGAATGAGCATTTCACAAAAGAAGGTACCCAAGGACTTCCCTGGTGGTCCAGTGGTTAAGAATCCACCTTATAATGCAGGGGATACAGGTTCGATCCCTAGTCTGGGAAGATCTCACATCTCACACTAAGAACGTGTGCCACAACTACTAATCCCAAGTGCCTAGAGCCCATGCTATGCAACAAGGGAAGTCACTGCAATGAGAAGCCTGCTCACTGCAACAAAGAACAGCCCTCACTGCAATGAAGAGTAGCTCCTGCCGCAACTAGAGAAAGCCCAGGTGCAGCAACAAAGACCCAGTGTGGCCAAAAATAATTTTTAAAAAAGAAGGTACCCAAAGACCAAAAAAAAAAAGGAAAAAACATGAAAAAGTGCTCAACTTCACTAGCCATCAGGGAAATGAAAATTAAAACCACAATAAAATAACATTACATACCTGCCATACACAACTACTGAGCCCACGCACCCAAGAGCCCAGGCTCTGCAAAAAGAGAAGCTACTGCAAATGAGAAGCCCACACACTGCAACTAGAGAGTAGCCCCCACTCTCCACAACTAGAGAAGCCTGTGCACAGCAAAAAAGACCCAGCCCAGCCATACATAAATAAATAAATTTTTAAAATCAAGAAATACATTTTTTAAAACACAATAAAATAACATTACATACCTACCAGATTGCCTAAGATCTAAAAAATTCACAGTAACAAATGCTAGCAAGCAAGTGGAATAGCAGGAATGCTTATACAGTGCTGGTGCAAGTTTAAACTGGAAAACAAGTTTGGTATTATTCACTAAAGTTGAAGATTTGCCTACCCTATGTATGATCTAGCAATTCAGGCACAAATGCAAGAGAAATGCATGTGTGTGCACCAGGGGACATGTATGAGAAAATTCATAGAAAAAAAATCTAGCAACAGTAAAAAGAAAAATAAATTGTGAAATAGTCATACAATGATATCCTATACAGCTATAAACTAACCAAGCTACAGCTTCACACAAAAACGTGGATGAAGTAGAATAGACAAAATGTTCAGTAAAAGCAACCAGATACTAAAGAATGTATACTGAATGATTAAATTTATAAAAATTCCAAAACTTAAATTGCAGAGTTCAAGGATATATAATAACCACAAAGGAAAGCAAGGAAATTATCACTATCAAAGTTAGGAGAGCAGCTCTCTCCGAGGAGAGACTGAGATCTCCTGGGGCTAGCAGTTTGCTGTTTCTTGAACTGGTGGTGGTTAGGTAGAAGTTCTCTTTGTGATAATTCACTGAACAACACATTTTAGTTTATATATGTTTTCAGACAGTAAAGAACCCGCCTTCAATGCAGGACACTTGGGTTTGATCCCTGCGTTGGGAAGATCCCCTGGAGAAGTGAATGGCAACCCACTTCAGTATCCTTACCTGGATAATCCCATGGACAGAGGAGCCTGGCAGACTCCAGTACATGGGTTGCAGAGTCAGACACAACTGAATGACTAACACTACTTTCGCTATGTTTTTAAATTAATACAGAGATAGAATGGTTAAAAAAAAAGAAGAAGAAAGTAATGTCAAAATTAAAGTCTAATTTTTCCTGGATCAGATCATTATTCAGGACAGTAGTTACTCCCTGATAGGAAGCTAAAGGCTTTAAATGAAATGAACTGTATGGGGGACGGGAGGGTTCACAGCCGGGGTGTATAATGTTGGGTTGGCCCAAAATATCTTATGGAAAAATCCAAACTAAATTTCTAGCCAATCTAATACTTAGGGACATACCATGTTACACTGAAGGCACATCCATGTTAATACAGAAAAACTAAGATATAGACTTTGAAAGATTTGGCCAAACCAAATGAGCAAATCATTGATGGAGAATAAAACAGTAATCTAACAAATCAAAATTTTAAATGATGTGTTTACCTTCCAACACTTAACAATATCCCATCGCCTATTACTCTGGCAAACAACAGAAGGGAAAGTATAAAGAAAGGATAACTACAACATGACTTGCAAATTAAATTCCTGGGTATTAGGCTCTATATTTGTGAAATATAAGTCAAGCTAACAATAAAAATGTTTTCCCTTTACACCAATTTAGGGGAAAACTGTAATAACTCTTTCAGGTGTTTGTGTTCAGAACTCTTCAACTGAAACCTATTTTTGCAAACATTCCTACTTATCATTTAGAATGCTATTTTAGTCAGGTACTGTTCCAGTGAAATACACAGAGCAAGGTACATTAACTCTACCTGTAATCTATTCACTTTTTGTGCTTCTTTCAAAGAAACAACATGTCCTTTGTTTTCCTGCACCATCATTTGCACTTGATTCTTTAGTTCCTTCACCTCCAAGTCCTTCTGATTAAATACTACTTCATCAGCAGCAAGAGCACACTGGGAGGGGGGAAAGAAAGCACAAGAGAGAGTCACCATGGAAAATATTCAAGAGAAATCACCTAATACCACAAAAACTGTGGTTTAATGATAGCCTGACAATGACTCTTAAAATCTTCTTACCCTTTTTTTCTTGTTTCTCTATTATAACGAAGGCAGAAACAGCTGAGAGGACCTATCACTGGTATAATGTAATAATTAGTTACCAAAGAGATAGGAAGACAGTCCTTATTTTTATTTCTTGTATTTTAAGACTGAAGCCAGTTATTCAAAGTCTACAGTACATTCAATAAGGTGTTTACAAGTTTTCTAGAACTGCCATGAGTTTTTTAATGTGGGTCTTCAGAAATCAAAAAGGTCACATTTCCCAAATTGACCTATATAGTATAAGAATGCTCTATATTTATAATGGATATTTAAAAGAAGAACATTTGCTAACTTTGCACCCTTTCACTACAAAGAGATATATTTTGAAGATGTTTGGAAACCTGGTTAAATATATAGTTTTCTTAGTTCCAGGTGAATTATTCCTGTCACCAAATAAACTTGGAATATGCAAATAATACTTTTAAATTTTGAACTAAATAAATAGAAAATCAACATTGGTCAAGGGCTTACTTTATACTAGATTGTAACTTGGGATTTTAAAAACATCTCATTGAAGAAATTAAACATTTTCATGAAGAAACTGAAGTTTAGTGAGTGAACACCATTCCAGGACAACACAGTGGATAAACCAAACTCCTGACAGTCAACCTCAGGGCCTGTCTGGATCCAAAGCCTGTGCTCTTTCCACTAAGACACAGGACAAGAGAAGAATGAGTAGCTGATTTGCAAACAAAATTGCATTCTCAAAAACACAGCATGCACATGACTCCTCAGGTGGTGGCATGGAGATGGACAGGCCTCTCCACTGGGAACCCATGGACTGAGGCCAGCCTTGATTTTGCCACAGCCTTCCCTTGGGGCTTTGGGAGAGTTTCTTCTTTTTTCTGCTTGGGATGTTGAATGACCACATAGGACAGGATGCATGACCCTGATGGTCCTTATAACCCTGTTTACGTGACCTTTATGACTTTTCTCTCTTTAAAATAAAATATTCATTAGCCCATATCCTCTGCTCTGGGCAATTAACTGTCAGTCTGAGAGCTTACAACGTGATTGTTCTCCCAGTGCTGCATACAGTGTTGTTACATGTACTTTATAAACTACAGCTTTATTGTTTATTTTTTATTTAAAAGTGTTTTTAAAAAGTGTTTATCTGTAGAGTATATTCATGTTCACATAATGCTCCTGTGTTCAAATCATGGAGGAAAAAAGCAACAAAGTCCCTTAAGAGGTATTTATGAGAGGATGGAGAACCACTTAAGAATATCCTGATGAAGCAATAAAAATGGTTTTATTAAATCTCAGCACATGAGCATTTTTGTTTAGTATTCTATGTGTCAAAATGGGCAGGCATAAAGTAGTTCTTCTGTATACTGAAGGAGGAGAGTTACCTGGTGCAAAAAATCTTGTGCAATTGTTGAGTTACAAGCTAAAGTAGCCACATTTTTCATAGGGTACTATTTTTACTGTAAAGAACAAGAGATAAGATATTCACATTTGGGTGTGTGACATCATTTCAAGGAAAACAACTAACAGTTTTTACTGCAAATGATAAAATTCAAGTTTCGTACAAAAATCAGAATTTTGGAAAACATTTCTGCTACCATAAACTTGACAGCTCCTAATACTTAAAGATTTTGCAGGAGGTGAGATCAGAGGTGATATTAATAAATGTGATTTTTTAATATTATATTGTGAATATGTTAACACTGAAAAATCTTCATAACTTAGTAAACAAATATTTCTCAAGTATCCAATGCATGCTGATTCAAAAATCACATGTGGATAAAAGATCCATTCAAAATGTAAGATAAAAATCAGTGAACTGTAATGTAACAAAATGGTTTCAAATCCCACACAAGTAACCATTAGGAAATTTCTACTTGTTGAGTTTTGATGTAATATCAAAGGATATTCACAATTACCTGAAAAAATCACTAATATATTCTTCCCCTCCAACTACAAATCTAGATGAGTCTGGATTTTATTCACACACTTCAACTAAATATATTGCAACAAACTGAATGCTGAGAGATATGCGAATCCACCTGTCTTCTATTAAGTCAGACATGAAAAGATTCGCAAAAATATAAAACAATTCCACTCTTACTAAATTTTTTGTTTTGGAAAATAGTTATTTTTCATGAAAAAATGCTCCTTATGTTAACATTAATCATGTTATTATTGTTAGTTCTGAGTGAACTAGTAGTTTACATTTTCTGTTTTAATTCTAATACAGTAAATATGAATAGATACAAACTACATCAACAAAAGATCTTTAGGGGACCTCAATTTGAAGAAAGTAGCCTTGTGAGAAAAAAGTTTGAGAATTGCTGTAATAGAGGTTTCTTTCTAATACACATTAAAAAAGATACTGAAGAAAGATTTCTAACTAGAAAGCTATCTTATTACCTATATGTTTTCCTATGTTTAAAAAAATGGTGGAATAACCATTTGCCTGCTGCTGCTGCTGCCAAGTCGCTTCAGTCGTGTCCGACTCTGTGCGACCCCATTGACGGCAGCCCACCAGGCTCCCCCATCCCTGGGATTCTCCAAGGCAAGAACACTGGAGTGGGCTGCCATTTCCCTCTCCAATGCATGAAAGTGAAAAGTGAAGTCCCTCAGTCGTGTCCAACCCTCAGCGACGCCATGGACTGCAGCCTTCCAGACTCCTCTGTCCATGGGATTTTCCAGGCAAGAGTACTGGAGTGGGGTGCCACTGCCTTCTCCGATCCATTTGCCTACCAGAATGCAAATGCCACATAAGCATAAATAGGTATGTCTGTTCTCCATTATTTCCCCAATGACACATAATCTTTAAATAATAAATGTCTTTATGAATGACAAGTAGAGAAATGTAACTCTTAGTTTAACATATATATAATATGTATACATGTACATAGCTACATTCCTTAAATATTATCAAACATGATGATTTCTCTAAAGAATCAAAACTCCAATCTCAAGAGATGAAGTATTTTTCTTTCAAAAAGCACTGACCTAAAGAGGGATTAAAAACAATAAAATTTAACTTAATATTGTTTCTGAAACTGTGTTTCTTTTCATTCTCTAAATTAATAACCAGGTTCACAAGAGTCTACTTAATAAATACAACAAATTAAAATATCAGGAGAAAAGAGAAGGAGCTAAGAAAACGAGGAGAAGAAAACAGAGAAAAAACAGGGTAACAGGAAAAGCAACAGGAAAAGAAAAGGGAGAAAAAAACAGTAAAGGCAAATGAGATTTTACATATAACTCTTTAAAAAAAAAAAAGACTAAAACTTCTGAAACCCCAAAATGACTCTTACTTGCCCAAATAAATTTAGTCTTTAAACAAGTTACCTACTAAGGCGGTGTCTAAGTACCTGGCATTTCTTAAGCTCTCGCTTCAGCTGGAGAACTGTAATATGCTGTGGTCCTTCTTCCAGGTTTCCAACAGGCCGGTGTCCTCTGAACAAGGTGACCTCCTGGGTCATGTTAAACCATTCCTGCAGTTTGTGTTGCTGCTTTTCGTTTAGTCTCACAGAATCTTTTAAATCCACCAGGAAGGTAAAGGCTTCCTCTAAACAGTTTTGGTAACCCAGACATTCTCCTTGTAGCTGAGTGACTTGCTCCTCAAGAGAATGGATCTTATTTTTATCAGGAGTCCCCTCCTGATGGATCTGGCTAGTTTGGCTGCTACTAGCCTGCTGGCTTTGCAAAGCTTCTCGAAGCAACTTAATCTCAAATTCCATTTCATCCATACGGTCTGACTCAGGGCTAAAGTTTAAGGTGGGTTTGTTTCTAATGTTGCGTGCTCTGTTAGCATATTTGAGAGAATTTAAGGACTCGTCAAAATCTGAGGAGGATGGGCTGACACAAGTGATCATGACGGTCTTGGCACTGCCTCCCAGGGAGTCTTTTAGAAGCCGGGTAATTTTAGCATCTCTGTATGGAATATGTGAACTCTTCTTGCGTGGGTCTCCAAGAGCACTTATTACATTTCCTAAAGCCAGCAACCCACTGTTGATCTGAATGGATTCTTTGAAACGTTCGCCAGTATTCCCCGTTTTGGTTACTCTTTCTGATCCAGCCAAATCCACAAAGTGGAACTTTGAGACAATATGCCGATGGGAATGCCATGATCCATCTTCAGCTGCCTTTCTATTTTTGTCCACTTGACAAAGGCTGATGGTGAAAATTGCGTGTGATCTACTGGAATGCTCATTCATTTGGGTCGTACCCGTATGCCTGGCTGCATTTCCCATCTCCAGGAGACTCATCACTTCATCTGCACTCTCCACCTGGCATTCCTTGGCCCCAACAATCACTTAAAATAGCAACAGCAAGTTTGTAAAACAAGTTTTAATCAAAATACAGTAGAGTTAAGTTAACCACACAACAATTTTCATTTGCTAAGCTGCCCAGCTAAGACAGGCCCTTTGAAAAAAAAAAAAATCAGTATCTGTATTTAAAATGGATAACCAACAAGGACCTACTGTAGCAGATGGAACTCTGATCAATTTATATGGCAGCCTGGATGGGATCCAGGGGAGAGAACAGATACATGTATATGTATGGCTGAGTTCCTTCCTTGTTCACCTAGAACTATCATAACATTGTTTATTAATCAGTTATACTCCAATACAAAGCTTTTCTATCAATAGCATTAAAATAAAAAAGTAACATCAGCAACATCATTAAATAATTTTAGATAACCTTCTAACAGGATTATTTTAATAGATGGCATTCATTTTGATGTTTAAATTCTAAAAGATGTAATATATGCATATATGTTTTAAACAATTTAGGGTGTTTTTTTTTGGAATCACATTCAATTCTTTAAGATGGCTGATAAAAGAAAAATTCTTGATTCCAGTATTTTGATTTGTAGAGCCTAACATACTGATTAAAAGATTATAGATTAATTATCTATATAACTCAAAAGAATTAGTAAGTAGTAAATTAATTGAAAGAAATTAGCCTCTTTTGAGTTTCTTTAATATTCAAGCCATCCTAATAAGGTTTTTTACCACATACCCAGTAATAAATGAATATTTCAGTATAAATAAAGCTGGTTATTCATTCCAAAAAAACAGGTTTCTCCTATGTAACATCAGAGTGCAAGGCAACTCAAAAAAAGCAAAAAAGCTTCTATTTCAATGGCAGAATAGAACCAAAAAAAACTGAAGCTTACTACATGCATTATCCGTTTATATCCAAAAATATTTCAAAAAGGAGTAGGTAGATTTGGGATTTGAATCACAGCAATAAATCTGTGCTCAAGATACAGCATCATGCTTCCTCTTTAATCATATCCTAACATGTCACTCTTTCTTGAAACAATATTCACTTTTTTGCCTTGTTTTCAACATGACAACTCTTCTTAACAGCCCAGTTCATTTAAATTTCTAAAGTACCTGTACTACAACAGGGAGTGCTAAACTATGGTGATTATAAAATATGACAATGTAAACATAAATCATAGCATGACTTTTAAAAAGTTTTCTAATGCTAGGCTATAGCTTGGCACTAACTATGGTCCTCAAACCCAGTTGAAAATCACCTGGGACCTTTATAAAAGGCAAAGTACCAACACCCATGCCCTATCCTATACTACTTCATCAGAATTTATGAAAAGTGGGGCACAGAAATCAATATTTCTTAAAAAACTTCCAAGGTGGGACTTCCCTGGTGGTCCAGTGGCTAAGACTCTGCATTCCCAATGCAAGGGGTCTGGGTTCAATCCCTGGGCAGGGAACTAGAACTCACGTGTCACCCTTGCACCATGACTAGAGAAGATTGCATGCTGCAATGAAGATCCAGCACAGTCCAAAAAAATAAAAATGCTTAAAAAAAAGAAAACTTCCAAGGTGATGCTAATTGTGTAGCATCCAGGCTGGATACCAACTACCACTTGACACAGAGAAACTCAATACATATGTCAAACAAGTGCATGTGGGTTGTGAGTGGGACATTTTATAAGGTAAGCAGCAATTTGTCTTAAGACTTACATTCTACTAAAATTTTTGCAGGATTGCTATCAGTTATGAAGTATTTTGATCATTAAGCTTATCAGGAGTGACAGTGTACACTTCTGTACTTTCTATTTTACAACAAATGTATTATTTTTGTAACTTTTAATAAAAGATAAAAACATTCAATAATTACATTTTATAAGATACATAAGCTCAAAACATCAGTCTGAATTTTGTCTAGAAAAGATAAACTATACAAAATTATCTAATAAGGCTACCGAGTACCATGTATGTTTTCTTTCAAAAAAAAAAAAACCAAAACCCAATTCCTTCAAACACTCAGGAATGCTAGGGCTGCAAAGACAGGGCCTACAAGGAGACAAGCTTTACTGCCCCCTGCAGGCCAATGAAGGAGCTAACAATCTTATTTTCCTAACCGCTAGGAAATGCCTCAGGCATGATCATTCCTCTGGCAGGATCCTTTATCTCCAGCAAGATTCTACTAAATGTGTTTTCTAGCAGAAGACATGCAATAACACTCACTGTTACTAATAATCGGGAAAATCCAAAACCTAAATGTAAGGTCCAACAACGGACTGTTAGTCAAATAGATTATATATTCAGAAGATAAAATTACCACATAAAGTCATAAATTTGAAAAATATTTAATGATGTGGAAATTCTTACAATATAAATATTAAGTAAAAATATAAGATATAATATGATACGTGGAGTTGCAAGTCTAATTTTTTAAAATCAGAGAAAGAAATCTGGAAGAAAACACGCCAAAATTGAGTTCTGAACTTTAACTTTCTTCCTTATACTTTACTATGTTTTCTAAATGTTTTATGTTGAACATATTATCTTTTAAAACAAAAAAGTAGAAAGTGTTATTCTTTAAAATACTTGTATTTTGACCTTCCCATTCTCACCTTCTCCTATTTCCAAACAGACATTTAATGATATTAACAAGTTGACAGTACAAAAAGTCAAACCTTGAGAAGCGCAACAGAGGACAGATATTAAATGTCAGTATGAAGGAGCAAACACAAAAACTCTAAATTAAATTCTTTTTTAAAAAAGAGGAAGCAACAGGTGTGCTGGGACCAAATCAGAAAGGCAGAAAGGACAGTTCTGGATCAACTTGGATGAACACAAAAGGGAGAAGCCATCCCCATCTCAGGGTAACTCTGCGAGAAAAAAAACAATGCAAAACTAATTTAGCCTATGTCATAGTCTTTCTTAAGGTCAGACCAGGAAGGGGGCAGATTATTGGAAATAAATACAGTTGATCCTTCAGCAACATGGGTTTGAACTGTGCAGGTCCACTTATACATGGCTTTTTTTTTTCAGTAGTAACATACTACAGTACTACACGATCTGAGATTGGTTGAATCCACTGATGCAGTACCATGGATACAGAAGCCGACTGTAAGTTATGCTTGGATTTCTGACGGCATTGGGGGTCAATACTCCTAACTGCCAACCCCCTCCACATTGTTCAAGCATCAGCTATATTTTGAATTACAACTTAATAACTTCATCATACCAAGTGGTCTGAACTTCTACTTTTTACCTAGGTGAATTAGCTGCTACTGGTAATCAGTAAGTTACTCCATTTAAAAGTAAAAACAAATTCATTTTGTTTCTTTGTCTATTTTTAAAGAATCCTTGGAAAATGTCCAGAAACTGAACTAGATCATATTCATTTGCTAATGAAGGCTATTAATTAAGTAGGCTACTTTACCTGTGTTTCCCTTTTCATCTTCTCGGATGTGAAGATCTTTTACTAATGTCTCCAATTCTAGAAGATCTCTTAGGTCTTCCTTGTATACTTCTATATAAGACACTTTTATATTAAAGTCAATGCTAGGCTTTCCAGAGATGTTTTGAAATATTTCTTGGATAGCACGAGGAATGATACCTTTTTGACCCTCCACAACTGAAGCTGAAAATTTAGAAAAAGAAAGCCCATCTGAAACTTAAGATATAAGAAAAGCTACAAGCAATAAATTTACAGTCAGGGAGCTCAATCTAGAGCTCTGTAACAATCTAGAGGGGTGGGAATAGGGTGGGGAGAGTGGGAGGGAAATTCAAGAGGGAAGGGACATATGAATACTTATGGCTGATTCACACTGCTGTATGGCAGAAGCCAACACAACACTGTAAAGCAATTATCCTCCCATTCAAAATAAATTTTTAAAGATTAAAAAAGTTACCATCAATAAATTTACTTTCTCAAATTTCTATTACAAATTTTTAAAAACC